>NC_077227.1:249064481-249364481 GCF_027887165.1 Monodelphis domestica
AGGACTATTTATGGCCTGTGGTAGAACCTTCCAAGCTTGTGTTGGTCTGATCTGGGTCAGTTGAAAACATTGAATATTAACCCTGACATCATGATGACATTTTAGTCCTTTTCGAGTACAAAGAAGAGTAACCAAACTAAATAGAGAACTGGCTTTGGAGCCAGGAATAACTAGTTTCCAAATTCTGACTGACACATCTAGGCTATGTCATCTTTGAGCAAGTTAAAATCTCTCAGGCAGCTCTCTAAGTTGCAAAGACTAAATAGGTCTTGGACGATGGAATCTCCTCACCATGGAGCTTCTTATATCAATAAATCCATAGATTCTGTTCCTCTTCTAAAAGTGATACTCATTAATATAAAATATTGATATCTATCAAATAATTATTATAAAATATTTGTTACTAATTTATTATGTCTATCCCAATTGCCAGAACATAAGCAAATTTTAAAACATAAAAGCATATTTAATTGCATTATCAGTAAAATTTTTAATGAGAATTATAATTGTACTATTCATAAATTTTAAAAATTCTAACATTAGTTTATGTTTATCTCCTTTATTTTATGTTTCCATATGTTTCAAAATATGATTCATGTATTATAATTCATAAATAAAATTTTAAAAATTGGAGATGTTGCACTGTCAAAATAGTTAGAATAACACTGAGCTAGGACACTAAGAACAGAACTTGCCCAAAGTTACACAGTGAACAAGCATGGGGTCCAGGCTCCTTTAAGCCAGTCCTTCTCCCAACAGCTTCTTATAACAAGTCGAAATTTACCCCTTTGAAGATTATACTCCATTACTCTTGCTTTCTTCTTCCCTAAGCAAAAGAGAATGAAAGTTATGTTCCAGAATAAAATGTACTATTTCAGAGGTTTCAAAGATAGTGATTTGCAATGTCTAGTCTAAGTGAGGCAACTGAGAGAATGCAGGTGTTGGAAGTCAAGACCCAATACCAAAACCTGCCAAAGACAATTGTTGTCTGATCATGGAAAGGTCACTTAATTCCTGTCTCCCTTAGTCTCTCCCTGTAAAGTGCTCTGCAAACTTTGAAGTGTTATATAAATGCTAATTATTTTTATCATTATTAAGACTCCACATATGATGGTGATGGAATACTATTGTGTTATTAGGAATGGTGAACCACTTGAATTCTATAAGAACTGGAAAGACCTACATGATCTGATTCAGAGTGAGATAACTGGAACCAGGAGAATATTATACACAGTAACTGAAACATTGTGGGATGATCAAATATAATAGACTGTGATACTAATAGCAATGCGTTGATCCAGGAAAATTCTGAGAGACTTGGAAGAATGCTATCCACATCTAAAGAAAGAACTGTGGGAGTAGAAATGCCGAAGAAAAACATATCATTTATTATGTCTTTATATGGGTATACAATTTGGGGTTTGGGTTTTAAAAGATTATTACAAAAATGAATAAATAATAAGGAAATAGGTTTTGAGTGATAATACATGTATAACCCAATGTAATTGCTTGTCCACTTCAAGAGCAGGGAGGTAAAAGGGGAGGGAGAACACATGAATCATGTCACCAGGAAAAAAATATTTTTAAAAAATTATCTCAAACTGAAAGATTTAAAAAAAACAACAACTAAAAAGGACTCCACTACATACTTGGTCCCATCCCATTTTGTTTGGGTGTGGGAAGAAAAAGAGAAACTTGGAGGAGAAGTAGGACGTTGATTGGATAGTCCTTCACTTACTGTACATCTCTTTATTGGTGATATCTGCCCTGTTTTTCTCCCTTGCGCAAAGGGCTTTAAGAATCCACAGAAGACTCATCTAAAGTGTTCTGGGACAGGGAGCCGATTTGCAATGTAGGCAGCCTCAATCTAGTATGGAGAGCTACCTGAACAGTACTCAGAAATATGCCAATGGCATGGTCCCACCCTCAGGCTTCACCTTTTGTCAGCTTGGGTCACAGCATCAAGTGATGGGAAGGTGGAGTAGGGCTATTTAGTAGTGCTCCTGCCCAGCCAGAGGAAACCTGGCTTGGAGCACAAGGATTTCTTTCTCACTCCCACTCCGCACCCCCAGCACCTCCAACTCTAGCTGAGGCTGCGGAGGCGGCTAATTTAAACTTGCTAGGCTAAACCCTAACCCCTCATCCAGAAACAGCTGGGAGTTGAGAACCACTGCCAAGGAGCTGGGCTTGTTTCACCCACACACTGGCAACCAGCTGCGTCATCTCAGAATCTGAAACTTTTCCCCACCAGCTGTATGCCACCACGTGGCTGTTGTATTCCAATACCGCTGCCTTCTCACCACCTTAATCCAAGACAATTGGCCAATTTAAGAGTTTTCAGACATTCCCATACCTCCAGCGACATTTTTCTTACTAATAAGTAACATTTGCTTGGTTGTTCAGGTCATTCGAAAGAGTGCCTTTAAAAAAAAAAATTCTACTTATTAATGCAATGATCCAGGATAATGCTGAGGGACTTATGAGAAAGAATGCTATCCACATCTAGAGAAAGAACTGTGGAAGTAGAAATCCAGAAGAAAATATATAATTTATCACTTGTTTATATGGGTATATGATTTTTAAAAGATTAAAAAAATGAATAATAAGGAAACAGGTTTTGAGTGATAATACATGTATAAGTATAACCAGTGGAATTGCTTGTCCACTGCAGAAGGGATGCGGAAAGAAGAGAGGGAGAAACATGAATCATGTAACCATGGATAAAATTAAAATTTTAAATAAAAATAAAAAGACTTAAAAATAAATTCTGCTTATTTCATTTTTATGTGGGGTTGGTATGAAGAGAAATTGGCTCTGATGAGCAGGGTCCTCTAAAATGCAGAGCCTCCTTCTTTTGGCAGAATCTATGGACAGTACCCCAAGTTTCAGGCAACAAACAAAAATGATTAAAAAAGAAATATTATTAAGGGTGAGGGATCCTTGAGAGCAAAGGTTCAAGGGCATATAAAATATGCACCTTTTAAAACAATGGCAGATGCTATATATTTGCCTGTGCATGTTTCTAAAAATCAAAGCAGGTTTCTTATTGGCCACATGGCTATTTAGAAAAATGAAGTTGAAAAGCGTTATATTCAAAAATTAAATTTCTCCTGAACTCTTACAGAAAATTAATTAAATTCTTATCATGTGCAGAGTATTAGATCATGGTGGAGGGGATACAAAGATAAATAAATCATAGACTTAGAGATAGACAGGACCTTAGCTGTCATCTAGTCCCTTCATTCTTTTTTTAAAACAGATGACAGAATGGAGGCTGAAAATAAGTGTTTTACCCTAGGTAATGAGTAACAGAAACAGAATTTAAATTCAAAACTTCTGATTCCAGAATTGGAATTTTTTCTTTGCACTATACTTATTTTTACATATTTGTCAGTAGTGCACAAGAAGACAAATTAGAAATGGCGGGACCACACCAAAGCTTCTCACCATCTAGTGGTTAAGATCAGACCTGACCTTAATGAAACCATAGAATACCTTTACTCTCTTTTGAAAACTGTAATAGTAGTGTGCCACACTTTAAAATAGCTATGGTGCTGACTTCTCATTTTTTTTCCATTTTGTGTTTGAATGATAGATACAATACAAAAATTAAATATACAAATATAATGAGTTATTTTTCTAGGATACTGTAGGGAATATACAGTAAAATATAATATGGAACATCAAAATGGTCATCTTGAAAAACAAAACAAAATCTCAAAACCTTTATAAAACTATAAACTTTATAAAGACTATATATGAGTCACCAGAGGAAGGAACCAAAGGAATGAAAGCCCTGATGCTTCTCCAAAGGAGTCTGCTGTTTTGGGGAATGTTTATTGGAGAAGGGGTTCTATCAGAAGACAGTCAAGATATTGTTTCAGCCGCAGAAAACTTAATGATCTTCCTATCTATATCAGTCTAACATTTGGGATTCCAAAGCATATATTCCCTTGGGGCTCCTATCATCTGATTAATGGAAACATTTAGTATATATTGCCACTGGTGAAGCAACAAAGCAAAAAATATCCAGCTTTGTTACCTATTAACTTTCTCCTCCTAAATTGGACTAAAGTTTTTGGCTTAATTATATCTCTCAAAGAACATTTGTCAATTTCTGTTTGCTTTGTGTTCTAAAACAATAAAATAAAATAAAATAAAATAAAAAGAAGAAATTATTTCCAGGGTTCAACTTTAATTTTGTCTTGACATCAGAGAAGTAATTGTCCTTAGCTTGGGCAAGAGGTTCTCCTGGTCCTAATGTAAGAGAACAACACAGGGCTCCTTTCTGACATATTTGAGATCATAGTCATCACTTTGCCCAAACATGCAGAAACAAAAAGGGAACCTTCACCATCACCATGCCTGATCTGAGTGTGACGCACAGCTCCATGAATGAAGACAAGTGGACAAAAAACTTCTTTGTTGTGAAAGTAGCTAGAGAGTTTTCAAGTACAAAAGAAGAATTTAGATCAAGTAACTATTGGTAATTCCTTTAGGCAGAAACTTTCTTTCCTTAAGTATTTCCCATTAATAGTTGTAAAAATTTTATTAGAGAAAAAACAAAAATAATAAAGAATGAATGTTGACATTGACATTGTTGGCTTTATGTCATTTTGATATGCTTTCTCTTTTAATTTCTCAAAATATAGTTTTGATTATATATAAAGCTCTTCTTGCCTTAAGCAAATGTGTTTTTATAACATAGACTGTCACGATGTTTCTCTAATTATGCCAACATTCCTACAAAGCAATTGGTACAGGAAATTTCTATGGACTTCATTTAACAAGCATCTAATAAGCTCCTACTTTTTACTGGTCACTGTGCTAGGTACTAGAGTATAAAAATACAAATGAAACAGTCCTTGCTCTCAGGAAGCTCACATTTTATAGGGGGATACAATATATATTCCTAACTATGTATGCAAAATAAATAAAGGTAATTTTGAGAGGGAAGCATTAGCAATTGGGGACTCCAGAGAAGGTGACAGTAGAGTTAGGAAAAGTCTCACACAAATAGTGGAATCTGAACTGGGCTTTGAATGTAATCAAGGATTCTAAGAGAGGAAGGTGAGAAGAGATTTCATTCTAGCCAGGAAGGAGAGCTAGTGCAAATGGAATATCACATGTGAGGTAGATAGAAAATGAATAAGCATTTAAATAGGGTCTACCAGGTTCCAGGCACTATGCTAACTGTTTTACAAGTACATCTCATATGATCTTTCACCAAGGGAGGTAGGTGCTATAATAATCCTCATTTTAAAGTTAAGGAAACTGAAGCAAAAAGTATTTAAACAACTTTCCCAGGTTCATACAATTAGTAAGTTAGTGTCTGATGCCAGATTTGATTTCAGCCTTCCTGACTCCAGACTCTGCCCTTCCTCTACATCATCTAGCTGCTGTTAGGAAGATCATAAAGATCAGGATAATTATTAAAGGATGAGAATACAGTCAAAGTGGTAGCCATTTTTTTCTTCCTTGTCACCTCCAAATTTTCATCTTATTATTCTAGTAGCTCCTTTACTGGGTTTTACCATTAGGAAAAATCAGTCCAAGTATTGCAAATTAAAAAAAAAAAAAAGAAACTTTCTCCTAATTCTGATCCCATTGTTACTTTCACATTTTGATGGAGGCATGCCTGGGGAAAATGAAATTGTTCTAATATCCCTTGCCATGACCAGCAATGTATTGTGGAGGGGCTATGGTTCTGTTTAAACATACCCTTAGGGAGACTTCCAGGTAAGCATGGTGGAAGTCTAGATGTGGAATGGTTACTCTCACCCAGCACCCACTGAAATAGACTACCCCAAAATACATTAAAACCATTTTCATAAGAATGCAGGGACCCAGGACTTCCGGGCAATCATGGCTGCAATCTGGAAGGCACACTCTTCCTTTCCCCGGCACCGAACGAAATAGACTACATCAAAGGAACATAAAAATCACCTTTGGAGGAACAGAAGGACTCCCCAGTACTCCCCAGTACCCCATAGAGGCGAAGGTAGATGGGGTTTGAACATTTCCACACTATAAGAAGAAGGAGGAAAAGCTTGCACAGAAATGTGAACTGAGCCGCCCTTCCCCCCCCCCCCACCTCCCCCACCAAACCAGAATGAGCTACCGGAGTGTTCACTGGGACAGCAAGTGAGTGGGGAATGTCTCTGTCTAGGGGTCGGGGCACTCCAGGGTCCTTGGGATCTGGGGACTGCCAAGAAAAAATGTCTCAGGGCGGTTTCAGGGGAGAATCCTGCGCTGAGCACAGGGGGTCCTGTACTCGGGGCAGTTGCGCTGAGCATCTGGGTGGAGCTAAACACCAGGGGCACACCACGCGCTGATTATCTGGGCGGAGCTGAACACCTGGGCAGTTTGGCCTTGATCAGGGGCCCAAAGCTCTAAGAAACATAGGAGGCTGGGAAGAACTAGTCTGAGGCAACCTAAATTCACAGAAAACCCTCCCACATCACCCAGACCCCAGACCAAAAAGGAAAGGGAAATAAAACCACCAAAGGGATGGCTCACATGGCCCAAAATCAAGACTCCAGGAAGAAAGGGAAAAAGGTGACTATTGAAAACATTTATGGTGGAAGTACCCAAGGAAAAGAAGAGAATGGGGATGAAATAAAAAAAAAATCAGAACATGCCTCCCAAAATGGAAACTATCAACAAGCTCTGGAAGATCACAAACTGGAACTTATCCAAAAGATGGAAACCTGGAAAGAAAAATGGGAGAAAGAGATCAGCAGTCTGACAGATAAGACTGTTCAATTGGAAAAAGAGCTCGAGGCATCCAATAGAAGGGCAGACAAAGCTGAAAAGCAAAACCAGTCCCTAATGACCAGAATTCAGCAACTCGAAGAAAGTGAGATCATAAAACAACAAGAATCAATAAAGCAAACCCAAAAAATTAATGAATTAGAAGAAAACATAAAATATCACACTGAAATGTCACAGATTTGGAAAACAGAGGGAGAAGAGACAACCTCCGAATTATTGGTCTCCCAGAAAAACAGGAGATAAACAATAAACTCGATATTACTCTACAGCAGATTATAAGAGAAAATTGCCCTCACGTTCTGGAGCAAGGGGTCAAAATAGAAATAGAAAGGGTTCATAGAACACTCTCTATACTAAATCCCCAAAAGACAACCCCTAGGAATATAATTGCCAAATTCAAGAGCTTCCAAGAAAAGAAGAAAATCCTACAAGAAGCCAAGAAGAGGAGCTTCAGATATAAGGGGGCTCCCATAAGGATCACACATGACTTAGCAGCTAACACACTAAGAGACCGCAAAGCATGGAACACGATATTTAGAAAGGCAAGAGAGCTGAGTCTCCAACCAAGAATCAACTACCCAGCAAAACTGACTATATACTTCCAGGGGAAAGTATGAGCATTCAACAAAATAGAAGATTTCCAAGCATTTGCTAAGAAAAGACCAGAACTTGGTGGAAAATTTGATATCCAATCACAGAAAGCAGGAGAAACATGAAAAGGTAAATATAAAAGAAAGGGAAAAGGAGAAAAATCTTATCTTTTTCTTTAAGTCAAACTCTCTTCTATAAGGACTACATTTACATCGAATTATATATATTAATATGTGGGGAAAATGTATTGTGTAACTCTCAAAAATTGTATGCATCATAAGAGTAGTTAGAAGAATCATGCATAGGGAAAGATTGGGGCATCAAGAAGATATAGTGAAAGTGAGGGCAAAGTAAGAAAAAGGGAGGGGGGAATCATCGATAATACTAACATTTACTTCAAGAAATGAGGGGGGTACTAAATAGAATAATCTTTCCCACACAAAGATACACATGGGAAGGGGAGGGGAAGAACTCTCATGTGAGAAGGAGAAGAAGAGAGCATGAAGTGGTATTACTTAAACCTTACTCTCAGTGAAAGTAACTCTGAGAGGGAAGAACATCTAGATCCATTGGGATCCTGAATTCTATCTTATCCAACAGTTTAAGAAAGAAGGAAAATTAAGGAGGGGGAGGAAGGAGGGAGTATAAAAAAGGGAGGGAAGGAGAGGGGGAGGGGAAGGGAGCATAAAAAGGGAGGGGCTAGAAAGGAAAGCTTATCAAGGGAGGGGACTAGGGGGACTGACCTAAAGTAAATCACTGGTTGAAAAGGATATAGCTAGGGAAGAGAGGTCAGAACTAGGGAAAGATATCAAAATGCCAGGGAATCCACAAGTGACAATCATAAAGTTGAATGTGAATGGGATGAACTCACCCATAAATCGTAGACAAATAGCAGAGTGGATTAGAAACCAAAACCCTACCATTTGTTGTCTTCAAGAAACACATATGAGGCGGGTTGACACTCACAAGGTTAGAATTAAAGGATGGAGTAAGACCTTTGGGGCCTCAACTTATAGAAAGTAAGCAGGAGTTGCAATCATGATATCAGACAAAGCCAAAGCAAAAATAGACCTGATCAAAAGGGATAGGGAAGGTAAATATATTCTGTTAAAAGGGAGTATAGACAATGAGGAAATATCACTAATCAACATGTATGCACCAAATGGTATAGCATCCAAATTTTTAATAGAGAAACTATGAGAATTGAAGGAGGAAACAGACAGTAAAACCATATTAGTGGGAGACTTGCACCAACCACTATCAAATTTAGATATATCAATCCAAAAAATAAACAAGAAAGAGGTAAAAGAGGTGAATGAAATCTTAGAAAAATTAGAATTAATAGACATATGGAGAAAACTAAATAGGGACAAAAAGGAATACACCTTTTCAGCACTACATGGCACATTCACAAAAATAGATCATACACTAGGTCACAAAAACATGGCACTCACATGCAGAAAAGCAGAAATAATAAATGCAGTCTTTCCAGATCACAAGGCAATAAAAATATTGATCGGTAATGGAGAGCCAAATCAAAAATTAATTGGAAATTAAATAATATGATACTCCAAAATCGGATAGTTAGAGAAGGAATCATAGAAACAATTAATAATTTCATTGAGGAAAATGACAATGGCGAGACATCCTTTCAAACCTTATGGGATGCAGCCAAGGCAGTACTTAGAGGAAAATTCATATCCATGAGTGCATATATTAACAAATTAGGGAGGACAGAGATCAAGGAATTGGAAATACAAATCAAAAAACTTGAGAACGAACAAATTAAAAATCCCCAGAAGAAAACCAAACTAGAGATCCTAAAACTTAAGGGAGAAATTAATAAAATTGAAAGTCACAGAACTATTGAGCTAATAACCAAGACTAGAAGCTGGTACTTTGAAAAAACAGACAAAATAGACAAAGTACTAGTCAATCTAATTTAAAAAAGGAAAGAAGAAAGGCAAATTAACAGCATCAAAGATGAAAAGGGGGATCTCACCTCCAATGAAGAGGAAATGAAGGCAATCATTAAAAACTACTTTGCCCAACTATATGGCAATAAATATACCAACCTAGGTGATATGGATGAATATTTACAGAAATATAAATTGCCTAGACTAACAGAAGAAGAAATAGATTTCTTAAATAATCCCATATCAGAAAAAGAAATCCAACAGGCCATCAAAGAACTTCCTAAGAAAAAATCCCCAGGGCCTGACAGATTCACCAGTGAATTCTATCAAACATTCAAAGAACAGCTAACTCCAATACTATACAAACTAATTGACATAATAAGCAAAGAGGGAGTGCTACCAAACTCCTTTTATGACACAAACATGGTACTAATTCCAAAGAAGGCAGGCCAACAATAGAGAAAGAAAATTATAGACCAATCTCCCTAATGCATATAGATGCAAAAATCTTAAATAGGATACTAGCAAAAAGACTCCAGCAAGTGATCAGAAGGGTCATCCACCATGATCAAGTAGGATTTATAGCAGGGATGCAGGGCTGGTTCAATATTAGGAAAACCATCCACATAATTGACCATATCAACAAGCAAACCAACAAGAACCACATGACTATTTCAATAGATGCAGAAAAAGCCTTTGATAAAATATAACACCCATTTCTACTAAAAACACTAGAAGGCATAGGACTAGAAGGGTCATTCCTAAAAATAATAAACAGTATATATCTAAAACCATCAACTAATATCATCTGCAATGGGGATAAACTAAATCCATTCCCATTAAGATCAGGAGTGAAACAAGGATGCCCATTATCACCTCTATTATTTGGCATTGTATTAGAAACACTAGCAGTAGCAATTAGAGAAGAAAAAGAAATTGAAGGCATTAAAATAGCCAAGGAGGAGACCAAATTATCGCTCTTTGCAGATGACATGATGGTCTACTTAAAGAATCCTAGAGATTCAACCAAAAAGCTAATTGAAATAATCAACAACTTTAGCAAAGTTGCAGGATACAAAATAAACCCACATAAGTCATCAGCATTTCTATATAATTCCAACACAGCTCAGCAGCAAGAACTAGAAAGAGAAATTCCATATAATGTCACCCGAGACAATATAAAATACTTAGGAATCTATCTGCCGAGACAAACACAGGAACTATATATGAACACAACTACAAAACACTTTCCACACAACTAAAACTAGACTTGAACAATTGGAGGAACATTAACTGCTCATGGGTAGGACGAGCCAATATAATAAAAATGACCATCCTACCCAAACTCATCTATCTATTTAGTGCCATACCCGTGGAACTTCCAAAAATTTTTTTTACTGATTTAGAAAAAACCATAACAAAGTTCATTTGGAAGAACAAAAGATCAAGGATATCCAGCGAAATAATGGAAAAAAAATACAAAGGAAGGGGACCTTGCAGTACCAGATCTCAGACTATATTATAAAGCAGCTGTCATCAAAACAATTTGGTACTGGCTAAGAGACAGAAATGAGGATCAGTGGAATAGACTGGGAGCAAGAAACCTCAGCAAGACAGTATATGACAAACCCAAAGATCCCAGCTTTTGGGACAAAAATCCACTGTTTCATAAAAACTGCTGGGAAAAGTGGAGGACAGTGTAGGAAAGATTAGGTTTAGATCAACGCCTCACACCCTACACCAAAATAAGTTCAAAATGGGCGAATGACTTGAACATAAATAAGGACACTATAAGAAAATTAGGCGAACACAGAATAGCATACATGTCAGACCTTTGGGAAGGGAAAGACTTCAAAACCAAGCAAGACTTAGAAAGAGTTACAAAATGCAAAATAAATAATCTGGAATACATCAAATTAAAAAGTTTTTGTACAAACAAAATTAATGCATCCAAAATTAGAAGGGAAGCAACAAATTGTGAAACAATCTTCATTACAGAAACCTCTGACAAAGATCTAATTACTCAAATTTATAAAGAGCTATACCAGTTGTACAAAAAATCAAGCCATTCTCCAATTGAAAAATGGGCAAAGGCCATGAACAGGCAGTTCTCAGCCAAAGAAATCAAAACTATTAATAAGCACATGAAAAAGTGCTCTACATCTCTTATAATCAGAGAGATGCAAATCAAAACAACTCTGAGGTATCACCTTACACCTAGCAGATTGGCTAACATGACAGCTATGGAAAGTAATGAATGCTGGAGGGGATGTGGCAAAGTGGGTACACTAATTCATTGCTGGTGGAGTTGTGAATTGATTCAGACATTCTGGAGGGCAATTGGGAACTATGCCCAAAGGGTGATAAAAGACTGTCTGCCCTTTGATCCAGCTATAGCACTGCTGGGTTTGTACCCCAAAGAGATAATAAGGAAAAAGACTTGTACAAGAATATTCATAGCTGCTCTCTTTGTGGTGACCAAAAATTGGAAAACGAGGGCATGCCCCTCAATTGGGGAATGGCTGAACAAATTCTCGTATATGTTGGTGATGGAATACTATTGTGCTGAAAGGAATAATAAAGTAGAGGATTTCTATGGAGACTGGAAAAACCTCCAGGAAGTGATGCAGAGCGAGAGGAGCAGAACCAGGAAAACACTGTACACAGAGACTGATACATTGTGGTACACTCAAAGGTAATGGACTTCTCCATTAGTGGCAATGCAATGTCCCTGAACAATCTGCAGGGATCTAAAAAATAATACTATCCACAAGCAGAAGATAAACTGTGGGAGTAAAAACACCGAGGAAAAGCAACTGCTTGACCACAGGGGTGGAGGGGATATGACTGAGGAGAGACTCTAAATGAACACTCTAATGCAAATACCAACAACAGGGAAAGGGGTTCGAGTCAAGAACACATGTGATAACCAGTGGAATCATGCGTCAGCTATGGGAGAGGGAAAGGTGGTGGGAGAGGGTGAGGGGAGGAAAAGAAAATGATCTTTGTTTCCAGTGAATAATGTTTGGAAATGACCAAATAAAATAATATTTAAAATTTTAAAAAAATAGCATTAATTAAACAAACAAACAAACAAACAAAAAGAATGCAGGGACCCTACAGTAGGGCACATCATTGGAGGTACATGGGATTTGGGCATTTCCACATTATAAGAGGGTGAAAAAGCTCCCCCCAAGCAGAGCTGATCTACCCTCCCCTATCCCACCTAAGGAGCCAGAGTGAGCAAGGGGCACCTCTAGGTCCCTGGGAGCTTATTAAGACCACCAAAGACCTACGTAGGTGAGCAGATACACCTGAAACTCAGGTGGGCAGAGGAGCTCAGACCTTGGGTGCTCAGAGCCAGAGTGCGCCAGAATCAGGGAGTGAGGGGCATCTCTAAAGTGAGCAAGGGCCACCTCTAGGTCCTTGGAACCTGACTAAGATCACCAAAGACCTACCCCTGACAGCAGATACACCGGAAACCCCGGTGAGCAGGGGAGCGCAGACTGTGGGCACCCCTGGAAAGGTAGCACAGAACTGCAAATGACTGTGGTGATTTGAGAGCTTGCCTCAGGAAAATTTCTTGCTCTTTACCTTTATACACAGAGAACCTGCCCAGCTCACTCAGATTTCTGACTAAAAAGGGAAGGTAAATCCCTCACAGTGATGGCTAATTGTTCAAAGGAGTCCCAAACTCTCTCCAAGAAAAGCAGGAAAAAAAAGACAGTGACCCTCGGAAATTTTTATGGAGGAAAAACCCAGGCTACAGAAGAAACACAGGAGGAAATTCAAACAAAGATAAAACATTCTAAAACAAAATGGAAATTGTCCACAAGCTCTGGAAGAATTTAAATTGGAGCTAATCAAAAAGATGGAAACCTACTGGCAAGAGAAATGGGAAATGTTTCAAAAAGAAAATAAAAAAAATTATAGCAGAAAATCAAAAAATTACATTAGAAAATCAAAAGGTTAAAGCAGAAAACCAGGCCTTAAGGATCAGAATTGAGCAACTGGAAACCAATGATCTTGAAAAACAGCAAGAATTAATAAAGCAAAGTCAAAAGACTGACAAAACAGAAGAAAATATAAAATATCTCACTTACAAGGTGACAGGTCAGGAAAACAGAGGAAAGAGAGACAATTTGAGAATCATTGGTTTACTTGAAAAGCCAGAAATAAACAGAAATCTTGACATAATAGTAAAAGAAATCATCCAAGATAACTGCCCTGATGTTCTTGAACAAAGGGGCAAAATAGACAGTGAAAGAATTCATTGAACATCATCTACACTAAATCCCCAAAATCAACTTCCAGGAATGTAATTGCCAAATTCCAGAGCTTTCAGGGAAGGAGAAAATTCTACAAGAAGCCAAAAAGAGACAATTCAGATACCAAGGAGCACCAAACAGGATCACACAAGACCTGGCAGCTTTCACACTAATGGACCCCAAGGCCTGGAATGTGGTATTCAGAAAGGCAAGAGAACTAGGTCTTCAACCAAGAATCACCTATCCATCAAAACTGACTATGTACTTCCAGGGGAAAAGTATGGACATTCAACAAAATAGAAAATTTCTAAGTATTTGTAAAGAAAAGATCACAACTAAGTGGAAAGTTTGATATCCAGACACAAAGATCAAGAGAAACATGAAAAGGTAAATAAGAAAAAAGATGGAAAAGGAGAATTTTTTTTATTCAAACTCTCTTCTTTAAGGACTATAATTAGATCAAATTATATATATTAACATATAGGGAAAATGTTATTTGTAACTCAAAAATTGTATTCATTATTATAGCAATTAGAAGAATTAGGAAAAGATTGGGGAATTAAAGGCTATAAGATGATATGCAAAAAAGAAAAAAGAAAAAAGTTTGGGGGGGATCGATGATGGTACCAAGGATACTTGAAGGAACCAAATAAATAGAATAATCTTTTTCACAAAAAGATAAAAATGGGAGAGGAAGGGGAAGAATATTATTATAAGAAGGAAAGGAAGAGAGTGCTAATAGGTAATACTTAAATCTTACTCTCAGTGAGATGAACTCTGAGAGGGAAGAGCATCTGGATCCATTGGGATCTTGAATTCTATCTTATCCTACAGTGAAAGGGAGAAGGGAAAACTAAGGGGGGGGGTTGGGGGAGGGAGTAAAAGGTAAGGAAGGAGAGGGGGAAGGAACCTTACAGACCCTAAAAAAAAGAAGGGAACAAAAAGGGAGGGACCAGAAAGGAAAGTATATCAAGGGAGGGGATTAGGGGGATTGATTAAAAGTAAAACAATGGTTTAAAAGGATACAGCAAGACTTCTGGTCAAGATGGCAGCTTAGAAGCAGTGAAAGTTCAGACCTTAGAAACCCTTCCTTACCAATTGCAAACCAAGTTCTCCTAGGACACCGAAATTCAAGCTGAACAACAGGACAGACCCGGGGAACCCTCCTCCCGGACCTGGATCAAAAGGTATGGCCCCCCAAAAGCCAGAACCCTAGATCACTCAGATCTAAGGGGTAGGCAGAAGGAAGGTCCCAGGACCCATCCCCCCCAACCCAGAGTGATGAGCCATTGGCAGCAGCGGGAACCTCAGGGCTGGCAAAATGGCCTCAGGGCTGTCTATTTTGAAGGATTCACCTTGAAAGCAACCTGAGCCAGTCTCCAGAGGCTCCCAACACAGACAGCAGGGAAACATAGAGAGAAGGGGGAAGCCTGTAGCCCCATGGCTGGGTCCTTCCATCTGAGTCTCAAGGGAGGTCCCAGGGCACCAGCTGAACCCAATCCCATCAAGAGCCCTCAGAGCTACTGAAAGGACAGAAACCTCAGGACTGGCAAAGGGGTTGCTCTGAAGAGCTTACCTTGAAAGTAACCTTGGCAATCTCCGGGCATTCAACACAGATTGTGGAGGAGGAGGTTGTTTGTTTTGTTTTGTTTTGTTGGTTTGGGGATCATTCCACCCACACCAGCTGAACCTAATCCCGTCAGGAGCCCTCAGAGCTTTTGAAAGAACAGAAACAGGGCCAGCTAAGGGCTTACCTTGAAAGCAACCTGGGCTGGCATTCAACACGGATTGTGGAGGAGGAGGATTTTTGCTTCAGGGCTCATTTGGTCCAAACCAGCTAAACCTAACCCCATCAGGAGCCCTCAGAGCCCAGGGAGGCCATGACCCCTCCCCCCTTAGAGAGCAGGGTCATCTGAAAAAACAGGAACCTAGAGGCAGAGTCAAGATGGCAGCCTAGAAGGAGCATAGACCTGGCAGCCTGGCCAGAGCTTTGGAGATCCTCCATATTTGCTCCAGCCATCCAGGAAGTTTAAAACTTAGAGTAAACCCAGCCCAACTAAGCTGAACCCAATCCCATCAAAAGTCTCCAGAACTCTGGGAAGCCCAAGCTCCCCACCCATCCTCATTGACTGCTGGACTTTAAGCCAATCAAAAGCCTCCAGAGGACAGAGAAGCCCAAACCCCCAACAACCCTACCCCAGAGACTACACCAAGAGATCTTCTGTTAAAGCTCCAAGAGGGGAGACTGATAGAAGTCCCCCCCCAAAAAATGAGAGGAACAAGAGCACAGACAAATACAGGGAGTAAAGAGGGGGTGAATTTGAGCAAACCACAGAAAAAGAAGAATGAAATTACAATAGACAGCTACTATTCAGCAAATGGAACAGAGGGGGAGAGATCAGCAAACGATAAACCACAAATCCCAGCAAAATGGATACAAGCTGTGGAAGAACTCAAAACACAACTAAGAGAGGCTGAAGACAATTGGGAAAAGAACTTAAAAATTAAGATAAGTCATCTAGAAACAGAGGCACTTGAACTAAAATGAGAAAATAGTGTCTTGAAAGCCAAAATCAACCAGCTGGAAAATGAGGCAAAGGAGATGAAAGATGAGGCAAAGGAGATGAAAGACGAGGTAAAAAGGATGAAAGGCGATCTTCAAAGAAAATAAGACCAGAAGGAAAAAGACGACCAAAAAGCCAGAGATGAAATCCAATCTTTAAGAACAAGAATAAATCAACTAGAATCAAGTGACCTCACAAGGCAGCAGGACACTATAAAACAAAACAAAAAGAATGAATAAATTGAGGAAAATGTGAAGCATCTCATTCACAAAACAGACAATTTAGAAAAATGTTCAAGAAGAGACAATTTAAGAATAATTGGACTACCAGAAGACCACGACAAAAGAAAAAGCCCGGACATAATACTAGAGGAAATTATCCAGGAAAACTGTCCCGAGATCCTAGAACAAGAGGGGAAAGTGGAGATTAAAAGAAGTCACAGATCACCCCCTGTATTTAATCCCCAACTGACAATACCAAGAAATGTTATAGCCAAATTCAAAAACAATCAGATGAAAGAAAAGATATTACAAGTTGCCAAGAAGAAACCATTCAGATACCATGGAAACACGGTGAGGTTAACACAGGATCTGGCTGCATCCACACTCAAGGACCGAAAGGCATGGAATACAATATTCCAGAAAGGAAGAGAACTAGGTCTACAACCAAAAATAAAATACCCATCAAAACTGACTATATTCTTACAGGGGAAAGTATGGTCATACAACACTACAGAAGAGTTCCAAGCATTCATAAATAAAAGGCCAGACCTGAAAAGAAAATTTGATGTCCAACCACAGAACTCAAGAGAATCATCAAAAGGTAATTAAAAAAGGGGAAAAAAACAACAAATATTTTTTTTAGAGACTCAATAAGTTAAAATGATATGTATCCCTATAAGAAAAGAGGTCATTGGTAACTCTTAAAAACTGTTGCTATCACCTGAGCAGCTAGAAGAATTACACTCAGAGGGAACCATGACAAACTGTATAGGATGAAAGGACAAGACATAAATAGGTATATAGATATATGCATTCATAAATACATATATATGTGTATGTATATATATATATAATATATGTATATATGCATGACTACAGCTAAAAAAGAAAAGAGGTTATGACTAAAAGAAATGGGAAAAGAAACAAATGGGGGTAAATTTATATGTCACAAAGAAGTTCAAGGTGGGAGGGGGGAGAACATTGATACACTAGAAGGGTAAAGAGGTTGGAGATAAGAAATACTCAACTCTTACATACTTTGAAACTGACCCAAAGAGGGAAGAACAATCCAATCCATTGGGGAAGAGAATAGATTTGCGCCCTATAGGGGAGTAGAAGGGTAAAAAATGGACTGGTAGGGAAGGAAGCAGTACAAGAGAGGGAGAGGGAGGGGGGGAAATTTAAAAAAGACTATGGGGGAAAATAAGGGAGGGAATAAGAAGGGAGGGGGGTAGAAAGGGAAGTAAAATAAGGAAGGGAACTGGGGGGGGATGACTATAAACAAACATTGGTATAGAAGGAAATAGTGAAAGAAGAAAAGGCAGGACCAGGAATAGAAATCAAAATGCTGGGAAATACACAGCTAGTAATCATAACTCTGAATGTGAATGGAATGAACTCACCCATAAAATGCAAGTGAATAGCAGAGTAGATTAGAATCCAAAACCCTACCATATGCTGTCTGCAAGAAACACAGATGAGGAAGGTAGATACACATAGGGTGAAAGTAAGAGGATGGAGCCAAATCTATTGGGCATCAAATGATGAAAAGAAGGCAGGAGTAGCAATCATGATATCGGATAAAGCCAAAGTAAAAATAAATCTAGTTAAAAGAGATAGGGAAGGTAATTACATCCTGATAAAAGGCAGTATATACAACGAGGAAATATCAGTACTCAATATGTATGCACCAAATGGCAGAGCATCCAAAATTTTAAAGGAGAAACTAGAGGAGCTCAAGGATGAAATAGATAGAAAAACTACACTAGTGGGAGATCTGAACCTTCCCCTATTTGAACTAGATAAATCAAATCAAAAAATAAATAAGAAATAGGTGAGAGAAGCAAATTAAATCTTAGAAAAATTAGAGTTAGTAGACATATGGAGAAAAATAAATAGGGACAAAAAGGAATACACCTTCTTTTCAGCAGTACATGGTACATTCACAAAAATTGACCATGTACTAGGGCACAAAATCATTGTAAACAAGTGCAAAAGGGCAGAAATAATAAATGCAACCTTCTCAGACCACAATGCAATAAAAATAATAATTAGTAAGGGTACATGGTTAGATAAATCAAAATTTAATTGGAAATTAAACAATATGATTCTCCAAAACCAGCTAGTTAAAGAACAAATCATAGAAACAATTAATAACTTCATTGAAGAAAATGACAATGGTGAGACATCCTTTCAAAACCTACGGGATGCAGCCAAAGCAGTACTCAGGGGGAAATTTATATCTTTGAGTTCATATATAAACAAATTAAGAAGGGCAGAGGTCAATGAATTGGGTATGCAAATTAAAAAACTAGAAAGTGAACAAATTAAAAACCCTCAGATGAAGACTAAATTAGAGATACTAAAAATCAAAGGAGAAATTAATAAAATTGAGAGTCAAAGAACTATTCATTTAATAAATAAGACTAGAAGCTTTGAAAAAAACAAATAAAATTGACAAAGTACTAATCAGTCTAATTAAAAAAAGGAAAGAAAAAAAACAAATTGACAGTATCCAAGATGAAAAGGGAGACCTCACCTCTAATGAAGAGGAAATCAAGGCAATCATTAAAAACTACTATGCCCAAGTATATGGCAAAAAATATGGGAATCTAAGTGATATGGATGAATACTTACAAAAATATAAATTGCCTAGACAATTTAGAAATAGAAGAAACAAATTACCTAAACAACCCCATGTCAGAAAAAGAAATTGAACAAGCCATCAAAGAACTCCCTAAGAAAAAATCCCCAGGTCCAGACAGATTCACAAATGAATTCTATCAAACATTCAAAGAACAGCTAACCCCAATACTATACAAACTATTTGACAGAATAAGCCAAGAAGGGGTTCTACCAAATTGTTTTTATGACACAAACATGGTACTGATCCCAAAGCCAGGCAGGTAAAAAACAGAGAAAGAAAACTATAGGCCAATCTCCCTAATGAATATAGATGCAAAAATCTTAAATAGAATACTAGCAAAAATACTCCAGCAAGTCATCAAGAGGGTTATCCACTACAATCAGGTAGGATTCATACCAGGAATTCAAGGATGATTCAATATTAGGAAAACCATCCACATAATTGACCATATAAACAAGGAAACCGACAAAAATCACATGATTATCTCAATAGATGCAGAAAAAGCCTTTGACAAAATACAACACCCATTCCTATTTAAAACACTAGAAAGTATAGGAATAGAAGGGCCTTTCCTAAAAATAATATAGTATATACCTAAAACCATCAGAAAACATCATCTGCAATGGGGAAAAACTCAAAGCCTTCCCAATAAGATCAGGAGTCAAACAAGGATGCCCATTATCACCTTTATTATTTAATATTGTACTAGAAACACTAGCAGTAGCAATTAGAGAAGAAAAATAAATTGAAGGTATTAAAATTGGCAATGAGGAGACCAAGCTGTCACTCTTTGCAGATGATATGATGATTTACTTAAAGAATCCTAGGGAATCAACCAAAAAGCTAGGACCATCCAGAGTCCTGTCCTTTTTTTGCACGTCTATTGAAGGCCATATTCTCAAATAATTATATCTTGAGTTTGCTGCAGCCCTTCCTAATCTTGTTACACTGAGTAGGGTGGAGAATGTAGTTTCCAAGACCTGATTCTGTTATTCCAAGTATCTCTATTATTATTGATCAGGAAATAGCTAAATCCAATCTTCTAAAGAATGGTCTGAATAGGGTGGAGTAGTTTTGAAATTCACAATTCCCCTGAGGCCCAAGGAAGACTAGTCTCTCCAAGGATCTTGTAAACATACCAGCTATGAAATTACAATAGTTAGAGATATGGGAAAAATAGGAGAGAGTGAGAGAGAGACAACAAAACCAATGTTTTGCTGGGAGCATTGACAAAAGCCAATTAGGAGTCAGTCCCCTTTGGCAGAAGAGTGTACATTCAAAATAAATTCAATCAACCTTCAGTTCAATCAACCACACCCCAAGGTTCATTCTTGATCTTGATGTAATGTAGGTTTTCTGGCATCTTTCTGCAATAGTTAATTCTCTGGATTTAGGAGTTAGCAAGCTTCTTCCTTGAATGTCTTTCTCAAACAAAAAAAAAAAACTTTTCAATATCTTGGATTATTATTAAAATACAATCCCTCCTGAAGTGGGTGTTAAAAAAAATCATCCAGTTCAGCTCAGGATGCATTGTTGAGTTATGGAGGTGTATGAGTCAGTTATTAAAAGAATTCAAAAACAATAAAACAAAACAAACAAAAAAACCAAAAATGTATAAAGGGAAAAAAATATGGAAAAAAGTTAAACTTTGGGAGAAAGGGAAGGAAAAAAATCAAAATCAGAATCAAAATACCATAATCTATTTATAAAATGTTGAGTAAACAGGAATAACTTCATAATGGGCCCTTGTAAAGTTCCAATTTAAAGTAATTTCTATCCCACAAATCTGTAGGACAGAATGCAGTAATATTTCACTTACCCATTTACAGCCAAGACTACAGGAAGTTACCATATTATGAGAAGGAAAGGAACTAGAATTCTACTTTGATAGGGAAGCATCATTCCCTAGTCTGACTTTTCATTCTCAGGGATATAGGGAGCCAGCATGATAGTCAAATTTTGGTACTTGTGTGAGTACTTCATAAAGAGTGTAGATACAAGGAAGTCCTATGAATTAACATATGTCAAGCATTGCAACCTTGAGTCCACATTAATATTTCCTGTGTGCTCTTTTGGCACTATTCAGGTTAAGTCTGTGCTCCTTGTTTTTATCCCATTTCTTGGAATCAGACCAAACATTAATCATAGTCCCATAACAGTCTAAAGCTGTTTGGGTATGTATTAATAATATAGCAAGTATGTATATTTTAAACTTATATTACTGCAGTGAGAGAGAAAAAAAATTTTAATTGTATGTACCTTTTGTACAAGAAATGAGGAAAGGGGGGAAAATCAAATATTCAAAAGAAAAGCAATAATAAAAAAATAAGGGAAAGAGAAGAAAAAAATCAGGAATTCAATGTATTTTTGAAAAACAGCATCCACTTGTCAATGTATTATTACCTTCAATGCATGTGATAGAATACAGTCAATCAGTCTCAACAGAAGATGCTCTCTTTACATGTGAGCAATGAATCCTTCTCTCCAATATTTATAGATGTTGGAGTAGTTAAAAATATTTGTAATGGTCCTTACCAGGAAGGCTGAGTTGCTCCAGTACGTTGGAAATTCTTAATATACACCTTGGCTCCTGGGTTCAGGTCGTGAAGTGAAAAGTCTAGTGGTCCAGCTTGTACTGCAGTTCCGGATTCATTGAGTTCACGCAGTTTATGCTGTAATTCCTGTATATAGGAAGCAATAGTAGTATCTCCCCCTAATAGTGATGTATATGCCGGGGAGAAAGGCTTAGCCTGTATAGGTGAATGTCCAAAAAGCATCTCAAATGGTGAGATATGTAAGTCTCCTCTAGGCCTGCTTCTAAGATAAAATAGGGCCAGAGGGAGAATTTCAGGCCGTTTTAAATGGATCTCAGTGCATAATTTGCCAATCATAGTTTTAAGTTCTTTATTCATCCTTTCAACTTGGCCTGAGCTCTGGGGATGATATGGAACTTGGAATTTGGGAGTTATCCCCAAGAAAGAATATATTTAGTTTAAGACATAATCAGTAAAATGACTTCCTCTATATGAATCAATACGTGCTGGCAGGCCAAAATGAGGAATAATTTCTTTTAAAAGCACCTTAGCAACAAAAGCCGTTGTGGCTCAGGTCACAGGAAATGCTTCTGGCCATCTGGTCAGTTGATCTACTATGACTAGACAAAATTTATAATGTCCGGCCTTTGGCATTGTTATGAAATCTATCTGTAGGTGCTCAAAAGGTGTGTAAGCCAGAGGACGCCCACTGATAGCTTTGCCACAAAAGGTGTGTTGGTTATATGCCTGGCAGGTAGAGCAGGCTGAACACACTTTAGAGGCTATGGTAGTTATACTGAGGGATATCCATACTCTCTTAACAGAGTCCACAATGCCCTGGGTACCAAAGTGACCATTTTATGAACAGATTGGCAAATTTGGTGATAGAAACTTCTAGCGAGCAGGGACACTTTAGAGGACACCCACACTCCATTAATCTGTTTTGCTTTAAATTTTTGTTTCCATTTTTCCACTTCCTTTTCATTATAGGAAAGTGATAAATTTAAATCATCAGTGGTTGTTAATGTTAAAATTAATCCCTGTGCTTCTATGGCTGCTAGCTTTGTAGCTGCATCGGCTCAATCATTTCCCCTAGAGTCAGGATCAGAGCCACCTGTATGGGCAGAGCAATGTACTACAGCTAGGTCTTCAGGAAGTTTGATAGTAGAAGGAACTTCATTAATAATTTCTACATTAGCTATGGATGTTCCAGCTGAGGTTAAAAATCCTCTCTGGAGCCATAGCATCCCGACTGAGTGACAAATGCCAAAAGCATATCTAGAGTCTTTATAAATTGTTGCCTTTTTACCCTTGGCAATTATACAGGCATGTTTGAAAGCTATGATTTCTGCCCCTTGAGTGCTAATATTAGAGGGCAGCAAAGCTGACCACTCAGTGGCAAATTCTGTGACTACTGCAGCTCCAGTGTAGCGTATGCCATCTCTCATAAAAGAAGAACCATCAGTAAATAAGATCAGATCTGAGTTGTTTAAGGGAGTGTCCGAGAGATCATCTCAAGGCTTTTCTGCCACGGACACTAATGTTTCACAACTATGTAATGGTTCTCCTGAAGTTGGTAAATCTGGAAGCAAGGTGGCAGGGTTAAGAGTTGAACAGTGCTTCAAGATAATGTTTTCATTGTTTAACAAGGTTATTTCATACCTTGTAATTCGCTGATCAGAATATGCCTGTGTTCTATGTCTTAGCAACAATGCTTCTACCTCATGTGGTCACATAATTGTTAATGGGCATCCCAATACTAGATCAACAGTTTTTGTCTCTAGTAAGGCTGTAGCAGCTACTTCTCTAAGACATGATGGTGCTCCTGATGCTACTGGGTCCAGTTGGGCAGAATAATAGGCAATTGGGTGCTGAGAAGGTCCCAAAGTCTGAGTTAAAACACCTGAAGCTACCCCTCTTCGCTCATGTACATACAAAGTAAATGGCTTGTTGTAATCTGGGATGCCTAGAGCGGGGGCAGTCATGATAGCTTTTTTTAGATGTAATAGATCTGACAGGTATACTGGTTCTAATTTGAGGGGTTCAGGGACCGAATCCCTTGTTAGTGCTATAAGGGGTTTTGTAATTTCCCCACAGCAAGGAATCCATTGTCTACAAAACCCTGTTGATCCCAAAATTGCTCTCAACTTTTTCTTAGTGGTAGGAGCACTTAAATTTTGAATATTCTCGATTCGTTTCAGAGAAATAAAGTAGGCACCCACAGTCAGGGTGAACCCCAAATATTCTAATTTAGGGAGGCACCACTGAACCTTATTCTTCGAGATCTTATGCCCTCTTTTGTGCAATTCCAAAAGAAGGTATTTGCTGTCTTCCTGACATGTTTCCGCATCTGATGAAGCCAATAGTAGATCATCTACGTACTTGATTAATTTGCTGGTTTTATATTTTATGTTATCTGTATCTTGGCTCAAAATTTGCACAAATAAGCTCAGGCTGTCTATGAAACCTTGTGGCAAATGACTCCAGGAGTATTTATGGCCCTGCCAGGTAAAAGCAAAACTTAAATAATTTTTCCTAATCTATAGAGTTTACCCAACTCCTCCCCAAGATCACTCCAATTTAATTTACCTTTCAAAAACACTCATTCTACTGTCAACATTCCTTCAAAATTTTAGGCAACGTTCTGTCTTGGTCCAGAAGGATTACAAATGAGTTCTATTAAAGCCATTGCTACTTCTGTTAGGCAAATTATATTTAGAAATTGAAAAAAGAAAATATTCTACTAATTTTTTTCATAAGATAAGTATAATTTTCTCAGCTCTGATTTGTCCTGACACTATCCATTTCAAATTTCTGCACTGATGGGCACTTCTCCTCAGTCCCTCTTCCTGTTCTTCCAGATCCCCACTCACCAGCCCATGAGAAGAATTTATTTATTGCTCCTTAATGCTATTTCTCTGGATCTTGCTGTCTGACTGATAACTGAATATTCTGATATGTATTCTCTTCAATTAGAATGTGAACTCCTTGGAAGCAAGGACTATGTCGATTCTCTATTTTTGTGCAAAATGTTTAACACAATACTTGGCACAGAGTGAATACTTAAGTTTTATTTATTTATTTTTTTAGAAGGTGAATAAACATGACAATAAGCAAATAAACAGAGAACTTTAAGAGTTTTAGAAAGTAGGAGAATGCAAAAAATATCCACAAGTATAATCAGCATTTCTACATAGGAATAATAAAAGATCCAGGAAGAAAAATCAAAAGGGAATTTTTTTGAAATAACTACAAGGTATATAAATATAAATGGAGTGAGTGTACTGAGATAATCTTAAGACAGATAAAAATGACAAAAAAGGTTTTACAAAGTATTCTCCAGATTTATTTATATAGAATTATGTAAATGGTTGATAGTTGTTGATCATGGTTAATCCACATCAATATCATAAAAATGATTATATTACACAAGTTTATTTACAGATTTAGCTTTATACCAAGTAATAATTTATAATGCTAGAAAAAATAATAAAATTAATTTAGGTGATCAAAAACTCTGGAGACCGAAGGGAAAGAATAAAAAAAAAAGAGTGAAGAAGATATAGTACTTCTATACCTCAAGTTCTTTTATTAGACAGGATTCATAAAGGTTATCCATGGAACTGATTAGAAAGGAAAGATTAGAAACAAACTGAATAACCTACTGTTGGATGAATCTGAGAATATAAATTGCTTGGACAGTTTCTTATTTAAAAAGAACTGCTAGTATATAATTTGATGGAATATTATTGTGTTAAAATAATGAAAGGGGCAGTTTCAGAGATATTCAAGAAGACTAGTATGAATTGAGTCAGAGTAAGATGAGCAGAAACATGATCAAATTTATATAATGATAAAACTATTTTAAGGACAAATAACTTTCAAGGGTTTGAGAACTCTGCTCTACACAAAGTCTAGTCACAATTCCAGAGGATTCATGATGTAATATGATGTCTAACTTTCTTATAGAGAAGTTATAGATTGAAAGTATGAGCTGAGACAATTTTTTGACATGGCCAAAGTGGAAATTTTTTTTGCTTAATTATACATGATTGTAAAAGAAAGTTTGTTTTTTTGTTTTTGCAGGGAAAACGGGGGATGATACTTCATTTGAAAATGAAATAAAATTTAATTTAAAAATTAAAATTACAAAAAGAATTGCTATAAAAACCACATAGTAGCTTGACAAAATTATGTTTACATAATCAAATAAATTCAGAATTGATATGTAATAAATATAATAGTCATGCCACATGAAGATTAGAAGAGAATGAGATCAATAAGAATATTTCATAACTATGATTAGGTAGAGAATTAATCCAATGAGGGATAGACATGATCACAAAAGGAATAACAACCAAAGTGATTACATGTATCTGAAAATCTTTTGCATGTA
Organism: Monodelphis domestica; assembly: GCF_027887165.1. NCBI lineage: Eukaryota > Metazoa > Chordata > Mammalia > Didelphimorphia > Didelphidae > Monodelphis > Monodelphis domestica. Next base: position 249,090,393 of record NC_077227.1, read on the forward strand.
CAAATTCAATGCAGCCAGGATAAAAAATAAAATTCAATTTTATTTTTAAAAAAGCTCACATCAAATATCTCTAAGACTTTTATATACAAAATAGAAGTAGGGGACTGGGACTATGAACCCATTGGAGTAGAACACTCTTGTATAAGGTAACTCTATCTTTCAATTCAGATTGATACCTTCTCTGAAACTTATAGTGTTAGTATTTTGCCAATAGCAAACAATAAATATATGATGGAGTAGATACAGTGTTGGACTTGAAGTAAATTAGACGAGTTCAAACACTTTCTCAGATTCTTAATAGCTTTATAAACTTGTGTAATAATTTACTTAATTTGTGAAAGCCAACTTTCCTCAACTGTAAAATGAGACTGCTGAGAACACAACTTCTAAGAAAGCTATCACCTCTAAAACTATAATCATTTGACTTTCAGGGTTTTACTGAGAGTATGAGAAGTAGGATTTTTAACTAAAATCTTCATGGCTACAGGAACCACCCACTCAATCCACCATGTCTCTTTTGTTTCTCTTTAAAGATAATTAGAGGATTAATACAAATATATAAAACCAAGAACCATCCCACATTGAATAAGTGGTCAAACAGTATGAAAAAATAGTTCTCAAAGGAATTTTTGCAAATAAACTATTCTCAAATTAGACTTACAAGCTGCTAGCATCCATATTGCTTTAATAAGATATGTGAATCAAAAGAACTGTGAAGTTTTGACTCACATCTGGCAAATTGACACAGATGACAAAAAATAATACAAATAGAGTGGGAGGGACTACAAGAAAACAGGCATTTAATGCAGCTTTGGGGGTCTAGCCATTGTTGAAAAGAATATGGAATTCTTCAAAGGCAGATAAATGATCCATATCTTTTTTACTTAGGCATCCTGTTGCTTGGCAGATAAGCTCAATGAGTTCAAAGACAAAAAAGATAGATCTAGTATATGTATAATGGAACTTCTCATGGTAACAAAGAATAAAAAAAAATAGATATCCAATGATTTGGAAATAACTAATCGAAATATGGCAAATTATTGTAATGGAGTATTTTTTATCCATATGAAATACTAAGTACAAAAAAATCCTAATAAGAATGGAAAGATATATGATTTGATTTGTAATAAAAGTAGCAGAATCAGACATGCAATATAAAAAATGCAAAAAAAATCTAGCACTGTATAATTAAAATGAATAAGCTTAGTACTGGATTAGAGTTAAAATGTATCTCTCTTCATTGCAAATATTGGGTGCTATGGATATGGAACATTGCATATTTTGACAGAAATGGTCAATCTGTTAATTACTTTTGCTGAACCACCCCTCCCCACAATGCTTTTTTCTTAATGTCGATTACAGTGTTATGGGGTTTGAATGTGTACCCCTCGGGTTCGGGAAGGATACCTTTTGCAAGAATGCAAGACTCCAAAACTTAGCTTAAAAACAAAAAGAGAAATTTATTAGTTTAGGGAGTAATGTTGAGAATAGCCAGGAGGATAGCAAGGTGGAACAGCAAGATGGGGAGCAGTTCCTTGGGAGGACAGCATGAAAGGAAAGGCTGCCCCCCCCAACGACATCAGTTCTGGGGTTTTTATACTTTTTACAACAGATGCTATGTCCTCCTGGGGATGTGACTTAGAGTAGTAAGCCCTCATGCATTTGGTGGGGTGAGGTGGTCATCTGACTGGGGTCTGCCTGGGTGCATAGAGATTCATCTCTTTGTCCATCTTAAATCTAGAGGACATTCAAAGGTAGATAATCATCTTGGGACCCTAGGGCGGGTCACTGGGTGTTTCCAGGTTCAGAGTCACGAGGATGGAAGGGAGCAAGGGAGTTTCCCTGATAATAGTTCACCTGAGTTTGTGGGGTACAGTGCCCATGTCATCTCCCCCCTCTCCTAATATGTAAGGGAAAAGGGACAGTGGTCTTAATATTCTGTAACCTCTTCAGAGCTGAGAATGGGCGTAGAGCTATCCTTGCCTATCTGTTAGGAGAGAGAAGTATTGACTATAGGCCATGTCCAGAGTGTCAGCCTGGGATGATGGTTGCAGAGGTTGCAGTGGCATCTCCATGACTCCCATGAATGCTTTCACCCTAGAAGCAACTAAGGAGATGACAAGGTTACAAATACAAGGTCCACATCAATATACCCCCAATTATCAAGATGATAGGGATAAAAGGGGCAAGGAGAGCATTTAGCCAGGATTTCCAAGCCAGGAAACAGATTTCTATGGGCATCAGCCATCCAAGTAGACACCTCATGTAACTCTTGAACTCCTACTTCCACTTTGTGGGAATTATTGATATAGACACAGCAGAAAGTGTTCTGAACCATACAAACTCCAACTTCTGCTGCCAGCAGATAGTCTAAGACAATTCTATTGTCCATCACCACATTTGTCAGGGAATCCAAAGATTCCTGAAGATCATCAAGACCCATAGCTGTCACATTGGAAATTTTTTCAAGGGCCAAGGTCAGGTTACTAAGCACAGCCTCTTGTCTTAGGTACCATATCCAGGGAATGGTCAGTGATGCAGCCTTTTCCACCTACCAGAGGAAATTATCCCAAGAGCTCCTTTTTACCCTCCATACTTCAATGGGAGAAGGAGTCAGGGGATTCTGGTATAAATTCCAGGAGCCCTAAAGTACATTCCCCATAGTTGATGTAGGGGCTAAGGCAGGATGTAGTTAGAACTACTGACTCAAAAGACTCTTTACGTGACCACCCTGGGGCATAAAATGGGGCACTGTGAGAGGCCAGAGGTGCCATGTAATAGCCACAGATCAATCTGTATCCTGCAGGGGCACAAAGAGATCTGTCTGCAGATTTTAGCATTTGGGAAGCATTAATTCCCCATTCAGAGGAACTATCACAGGAGACTAACTTGCCAGGTCTAAGGCCAGTCTTGTGTAAAGTTTTTAGCACAGACCGTGAGTGTGGGGGGCGAAGAGGAGGTGTTAGGGTGGAGAACTTCTTGAAGCTTTCCCCAGGAGTTTGGATGGTTACATTAGGATATCAGTATGTACATGTTAAGGAAAATATTGTCACACCTGACTCAGCAAAGGTGACTGGATCCTCAGAGCAACTCCTACATAGTGCATGGGTCATGTTAAAAGGAAAAGGGTCAGTACCCCATCCCTTATTAAAGCACTTATACCGGAAGGGTTCTATGCTGGCCCACCCATCCTTGATGAGTGTCAACCTGGTGTGCTGGGCTTGGATATATTCATAAAAAATGAAAGGCTGCCCTGTGAGAAAACAGGGGGCATCCTTCAAGGTATCCCATAGGGGAGTAGCTAAAACTGGAGTGGTTGCATATTTCCTTAAAACCTCAGGTTTTGGATATGCCTCGGAGGTACTGAGACCTCAGGCTAGAGCCCTGGGGTTCTCTCCACTTTGGGGTGCTTCATACAAACCCAACAGTAAGAGGGACCCACTTTGGCCACAGCTTTCCCAAGCTGAACCAGAGAATTATCTTTCCAGCTGACTTGGTATACAGGATTTAAAGCACCGAAAAGGACAAAGAATGTAAGGAAGGAGAGAGTCATGGCTAGAGCCAGAGAAATTTAAGATAACAAGAAGAAGGGGATGGAGCTACTTATTCCAGAGCGTCCTTAGGTTGGGTCTTTCTGCGGAAGAGGAATTTGAGATCTTCCAGTGGCTCACAGGAATAAGTGGCTTCCATTCCTGTTCCCCCTTCACCACCTGTTTCTGGAGGGATAACGGGTTTAATACGAGAGACATGAGTCCATGTATTCTGCCCCTCTAATTTCACAGCTGTAGGAGTGGATAAAATAACTCTATGGGGGCCCTCCCATCAGGGTGTTAGGTGGTTTGATCCCCTCCATGTCTTCAGATATACCAAGTCTCCTGTTTGGGCTGGGTGGAGAGATTCCTCTGTATCCTCTGTGGAGGGTTTGGGGAGGATTTGATTAGCATATTCTCTCAGAACCTGGTGGATTGGGCCAAATTGTCTGGAGAATTGAACAAGGCTGTGTATTTCTGTATCTAAAAGAACATCAGAGGTTAGAAAGGGTCTCCCATAGAGCAATTCAAATGGACTCAGCCCTAACTTTGCCCGGGGAGCAATTCTGATTCCAGTTAGGGCAATGCGGAGAGATTGGATCCAATCGATTTTTACCTCCTCACAGAGTTTGGTGAGGGCTCTTTTTAGGGTCTGATTCATACGTTCTGTTTCCCCTGAAGATTGGGGATGCCAGGCTGAGTGTAAATGGTAAATAATGCCCAAAGCCTTAGAAACCATCTGAGTGATCTGTGAAATAAAGGTGGGACCATTGTCACTCTGAAGGGTTTTTGGAAGGCCAAACCTAGGGATGATTTCATTGAGTAAGGTCTTTGTGACATCTTGTGCTTTCGCTGATCTGGAGGGAAATGCTTCAGGCCAGCCTGTGAAGGTGTCTACAAAGACTAAAAGGATCTTGTACCTCTTGCAAGGTGGCAAATGGGTGAAATCTATCTGCCAATCTTCACCAGGTGATTCCCCTTTCCTTTGGACGAGCTTAAGGAGGGGAGGTGGCCTAAGAGCTCCAGTGCTGTTGGTTTCGGCACAGAGGGCACAGGATCTGCAAATTTCCCGGATGGTTCTGGAAATGCCTTTGCCTGTGAAAAGTGGCTTTATCAGAGTGGTTAGTGCTTCTCTGCCCAAGTGTGTGGAGTTATGTAATCCCATAACCAGCTTCCACATTAGGTTATTAGGGAGGTACAAAAGAAGAAACTTTTATGATGGAGGGAAAATAGGAGGGTAGCAAGCAAAGCTTAAACCTCAACTCACATTGGAATTGGTTTAAAGAGGGAAGAATGCACACACACACACACACACACACATACTTACACATGTACATATACACACAGTTGGGTAGGTCTGTCTTTCCCAAAAGGGAAATAGAATGATGGCAAGGGGATAAGAGATATTGGATGGGGAATGATAAAAATAGAGGGTGGATTAAAGGAGAAAGGGGTCAGAAGCAAAACAGACTTTTAAGGAAGTACAGGATAAAAAGAGTGAGAGGAACAAAATAGGATTGAGGGAAATACACAGTCAGTAATCATAACTGAATGAGAACTTGATGGATTCATTCATAAAACAGAAGCAGATAACAGAATGGATTAGAAAATAGAATCCAATAATATGTTGCTTATAGGAAACACACTGGAAACTTAAAGACACACAGAAAGTTAAAATAAGGGGCTGAAGCAGAATCTATTTTGCTTCACCTGAGGTAAAAAAATGGCAAATGTAGCAATTATTATCTCATACGAAGCAAAAACAAAAACAGATCCAGTTAAAAGAGATAAACAAGGACAGCATATTTTGCTACCAGGTATCACAGAACAATGAAATAATGTAAAACTTTTTATATTGGTTCTCTGACAACAGCCTCATTTTTAAGAATAAAGGGAACTGAGTCAAATATATATATATATATATGTGTATGTATATAAAGATCCATTCCTTAATTAATAAATGATCATAGATTATTAAATAGGAAATTTTCAGAAGATATCAGAACTACTATATATACATATAAAAATGATCTAAATCAATATTGATTGGAGAATTTGAATTGATTGGAGAATTGCAAATTTAAAAATCCTCTGAGGTATAATATACCTCATATCTATCTGAAATTACAAATGCTAGAGTGGATAAGGGAAAACAGATACATTAATCGGTTGTTGCTGGAGTTCTGAATTGTTCCAACTGTTCTGGAGAACAATGTGGAACTTGGTCCAAAGGACTGTAAAAGTGCACATATTCTTTGATTTAGCAATACCACAACTAGTTCTTAAGCCCAAAGAGATCAAAGAAAAAGAAAAAAGGATCTTTAAGTACAAAAGATTTAAGCAGCTTTTTATGGTAGAAAAGAAGTAAATCGAGGGGATATTTATACACTGGGAAATGGCTGAACAAGTTGTGGTATGCTTGTGATGGAATGCTGTTTGTGTTCTAAAAAAACTACAAGGTCAGAGTTGGGGTTCAGAAATTAAAAAAAAAAAACATGGCAAAATCGACATGAAGTCCTGCAAAGTGAAGTGAGAACTGGGAGAACATTGTGCTCAGTAACAGTAATGTTGTAGTGATGATCAATTGTGAAGGACTTAGTTACTCTGATCTATAAAATGATCCAAGATAATTTCAAATGACCCATGATGAAAAAGTGCTTTCTACCTCCAGAGAAAGAACTGATGAGCTCAGTGCAAATTGAAGTATAATTTTTTTACTTTTTCTTTCTTTCTTCTTTCTTTCTTTCTTTCTTCTTTCTTTCTTTCTTTCTTTCTTTCTTTCTTTCTTTCTTTCTTTCTTTCTTTCTTTCTTTCTTTCTTTCTTTCTTCTTCTTTCTTCCTTCTTCTTCCTTTCTTCCTTTCTTCTTTCTTTCTTTCCTTTCTTTCTTTCTTTCTTTCTTTCTTTCTTTCTTTCTTTCTTTCTTTCTTTCTTTCTTTCTTTCTTTCTTTCTTTCTTTCTTTCTTTCTTTCTTTCTTTCTTTCTTTTTTTTCTTTCTTTCTTTCTTCCTTTCTTCCTTTCTTCCTTCCTTCCTTTCTTTCTTTCTTTCTTTCTTTCTTTCTTTCTTTCTTTCTTTCTTTCTTTCTTTCTTTCTTTCTTTCTTTCTTTCTTTCTTTCTTTCTTTCTTTCTTTCTTTCTTTCTTTCTTCTTTCTTTCTTTCTTTCTTTCTTTCTTTTTTCTTTTCTTTCTTCCTTTCTTTCTTTCTTTCTTTCTTCCTTCCTTCCTTTCTTTCTTTCTTTCTTTCTTTCTTTTTCTTTCTTTCTTTCTTCCTTCCTTTCTTTCTTCCTTCCTTTCTTCCTTTCTTTCTTCCTTCCTTTCTTCTCCTTCCTTCTTTCTTTCTTTCTTTCTTTCTTTCTTTCTTTCTTTCTTTCTTTCTTTCTTTCTTTCTTTCTTTCTTTCTTTCTTTCTTTCTTTCTTTCTTTCTTTCTTTCTTTCTTTCTTTCTTTCTTTCTTTCTTTCTTTCTTTTCTTTCTTTCTTTCTTTCTTTCTTTCTTTCTTTTTCTCTTTCTTTCTTCCTTTCTTTCTTCCTTTCTTTCTTCCTTTCTTTCTTCCTTCCTTTCTTTCTTCCTTTCTTTCTTTCTTTCTTTCTTTCTTTCTTTCTTTCTTTCTTTCTTTCTTTCTTTCTTTCTTTCTTTCTTTCTCTTTCTTTCTTTCTTTCAGTGGATATCTCTAGTAAGTGGCAACATGGATTATAGAAGCTCCCAAACTTGTAGCCTAGAAAGACTTAACTTTAAGGTTAAAGCCTCAGGTTTGACCTTATTCCTGTGAGAATCCACCTTGAGGGGAATCTCAGCTTTACAATCCACTTCAGATGGGGACTAAGCCCAAGTCCAATGACTCTTCTAGTCTCCAGAAGCCTCGATCAGTATATCACACCCTCCTTCCCAGGATCAAACCAGAGACTGACACGCTGCCTACTGGGTCAGAGTCACTCTTTGAATTTGGATTGAATTTAGTCCCCATCTGAAGTGGATTGTTAAACCTGAGATTCCCCTGAGGGTGGATTCTCACAGGAACAGCTCAAACCTGAGGCTTTCACCTTAAAGTTAAGTAAACTGGGGTTCATTAAATCTTTCTAGGCTACAAGTTTGGGGGCTTCTAGATTCCACGTTGACATAAAAAATGTTTTATATGATTCACATGTTAATATCATTTTGTTTGCTTTCTCGTGGGTGGAGAAGTGGTAGAAGAGAGGAAGAGAATTTGAAACTCAAAATTAAAAAGACTATTCAAAAGAAATGAATTATAAGTTGTTAAAAGCCTCAAAACTCTCCCCTCAAAACAAACAAACAAAACAAAACAAAGCTGTCACTCTTTGCAGATGATATGATGGTATACTTAAAAAACCTCAGATAATCAACTAAAATCTAGTTAATTTAATTAACAACTTTATGGAGGAGGAACCCAAGGAACTAAGAAGATCCAAAGGAAAATAACATAGGAAGTGGTGCTTGACCTAAGTCTCAAAGGAAACCAGGACTTCAAAAAAAGTAAAAATAAGGAAAAGTGCCCTAGGCATGGAGAACAATTGGAATAAAGTCATGGGGATGTGAGATTACTGTTGTATTTGATGAACAGCAAGAAAGCTAGTTGGATTGTACTATAATGTATAGGAAAAAGAATTATATATTATAAGGATATAAAAGTATATTGGAATCAGGTAGTAGAGGGTTTTAAATACCATAAAAGTTTATTTTTTTATCCTGGAGGCAATAGGGAGAAAATGGATTTGTTGAATAAGGGAATGATATGCTCATACTTGAATTTAAGGCAGTTATATGGAGTATGGATTATAGAGAAGTTAGACTTGACACAGCAAACACTAATTGGGCTACTATTACAATTGTTCAGACAAAAGATGATGAAATGAGAAGGCATGAAATATGACATGTAAGGGAGGAAGAAACCACAAAATTTGTTAACAGGATGGATATAGGGTAATGAGGGAAAAAAGGAGAATAAGGGAATAATACCATTCTTTTAAACTAGGCAACTATAAGATTGCAGAAATAGAGAAATTTGTAAATGGGATAATTTTTAGGAAAAACACAATGAGTTTTGCTTTGGATACATTGGCTTTTAGAAATGTATAGGACATTCACTTATATTAAATGCTCAATAATCAGTTGATGATGCAGGTCTGGAATTTGGGAGACAAAGCCTGGGTGTGAGGGTTGCTTGAGCCCAAGACTGCTTCTGACATGTTGGCTATTTGACCCTGGGAAAATTGCTTAGCCTCCAAGTGCCTTCAGGAAAAATTCCAAGGCTATGATTCAGGGAGGTGCAGATATATACTGGTAAAAGAAATTTCCATAATGGGAATTCCCTATAACAATAAAATCATAGATCTTTTTGAGAAAAAAATACTTTTGCCTAAGTCTATAAAAAGCTCCTTTTGTTTTTATCAATTTTATATTAAACATAAAATAATCTTGGGATGACCTAGTTTTTTAAATAGCATTTTCAATTTTCTTAGCTCTTTCTAATAATAAAAAATTGATTTAGGAAGATTGATAAATAGATCTTTAGTAGGCTGAGCCTGAGAATGTGCCCGTTTAGGAATGTATATGTTGCACATTCTTATCAACTACCGATTGCCCTTCCCTCTTTGGCTGCCAAAAAACAAAACAGTGACAGTATAAAAAGTGGTGAAAACACAAACATAAGCTGTTTGTAGTCAAACATGTTCAGTTGGCAAATGCAACCCATTTCATGTGGGATGACTGAGTATGCCTAATCCAATATCCAGGACTAATGGGGAAGCAGAATGAAAACCATCAGGGGGCACTAAGGAGGATGTCCTGGAAGGAACAGTTAAAGACCTTTTGTTATGCTCTGAAGGGTTGTGGCTTCCTCTTCTTCAATTAGAAACAATTCAAGATCATATTGGTTTTGCAAAGGTTCTTTAGCAAATTATTTTGCCCTCCCTTAAGGGATGTTGATTGCAGCAGTGGATTTTCTTCATTTGGCTTTACAACTTTAGCCAAAGTTTTTAAATGGGCCAGGGTATCATTTTCAAAATTCTTCATGAGAATGCCTTATAAACCTCTGCTTTTGTGTTTAAATTAAATGCACACATAACTAGTGTTTGTATTTTTCTCTTGAAGAGGGAGTGGAGAGAGATTTTCTATATGTAATCACAATAGCACATGAGCTACTATGTTCTGCCTGCATTTCTATAACAACCTGCTAATCTCTTGGGTTCCAAGAGAGATATTAAATTTGTACAGAGTCAGAATGAAACAGAAGAAGGTTCATTTCTCTGGTTTGTATTCCACAAGAACCAGCAAGAAACATTTTGAGTATCAATACATTTTTGGTCCCAGGCACAGTTGAAAGTCTATCAGAATAAATGGGTAGTTTTACTTTAATTTATCCCTACCCCCTTCAACTTCCAAATATTTAGTTTATCAAATATGTAATTTGCAAATTATATGAACTAGCATTTTATTTTAATAATGAGTCTGGAGATGGGAGTGAAGCATTCTAACAACCACAACAATAGTAATAAGTCACATTTACCTGGTTCTTTGAAATCTGGAAAATAATTCATATACTTATCTCATTTGAGAGCAACACTTTTAGGGGAGCACTATAGGTCATCTCCATTTAACAAAGGAAAAGAATGAACTCAGAAAGTTTAATGTCCTTCCGCATAATTACTCAGACACTAAGAATGAATGGGGAAAGATACCTTTTATTCAGCTCTGTTGAACATTTCCATTCTCATTTTGGGCCATTTGTGTTCTATAGCTTCAAAGTTGTTTTTTTTTTTTAAATCAAGACTAAGATCACATGTCCTGTGTTCCCGAGTTTCTGCTATTAGACATATAACACAATGAGGTTAAAGATCAAAAGAAAGGTCTCATGCATAACAAAATATTTATAGATGCATTTTTTGTAGTAGCAATGAACTGGAAACAATTTAAAGGCTTACTCATTGGGAAATGGATAAAAAATTGTGGTACGGGAAATGGATAAAAAATTGTGGTACATGAATGATATAGAATATTACTATTCATAGGGTCATAATAAGAAACAATAAATATGATGAATGGAAAATTTTATGTATGTACTGATGCCAAGTCAAATAATCAGAACTATATAGAACAATCTAAATAATGAATGTAATAATGAAAAAGCAAAAAAAAAAGAAGAAGAAGATAGAAAAAAATATACCTCCCTTGCTTTTTTTTCAGTTGGAGAACTGTAGATATGGGAAAAAAACAATTAATACACTGTTAAATTATGCTGATAGGTTGATTTGTTTTGTTACACTGACCTTTTTCTTTTTTGTTACAAAAAAGTATCATGACAGGATGAGATATTTTTAAGTGAAAATTATTGGAAAACTATATCAATGTGTTTAAAAAAAGACACTAAGAAAAACTCACTATTCATCAAGAACTTCTGGGAAAATCAGAAAACAGAATGGCAGAAACTAGGCATAAACCATCACCTCATTACATATACCAGGGTAAAGACAAAATGGATGCATGACTTAGAAGTCAGGGGTAATACCAGAAATAAATTAGAGGAGCATAGAGTAGTTTATTTGTCAGATGTATAGATAAGGGGAAATTTATCTCCAAATAAGATATAGAGAACATTACAAGATGTAAAACAAACAACTGTGACTACATTAAATTAAAAGGTTTTGCACAAACAAAACCTAATCAAGATCAGAAGGGAAACAACAATTAAATTTATAGCAAAGGTCTCTTTTCTCAAAGATATAGAACTCAGTCAAATTTATAAGAATGCAAAACATTCTTCAATTGATAAGTGGTCAAAGGATATGAATAGATAATTCTGAAATGAAGAAATTAAAACTATCTTTAGTCAGATGAAAAACATGCTCCAAGTCATTATGAATGAGAGAAATTAAAATGAAAACAATTCTGAAATACCACACCACATCTGTCAGACTGGTTAATAATAACAAAAAGGGAAAATAATGTTGAAGAGGATGTAAAAAAAATGGGACACTAATACACTGTTGGTGGAGCTGTAAACTGCTATAATTGTTCTAGAGAGCAATCTGGAGCCATGCCAAAAGGTCCTTAGTCTGTATCCCAAATCAAAAATCAAAAATAAAAGGAAAGGTCCTACTTGTATAAAATATCTGTAGTGGTTCTTTTTTATGTTGGTGAATAACTGGACACTAAAGGGATGTCTATTATAGAGAAATATTTGTTAATTAAGAGTTCATTAGGAAATAGAGTTGAGTAGCATAATTTATTGATAGACACATAAGAGAGATTAATAAGTTGGGTTTCTTTAAGTCTGAATGAAATCTCAGAGATAATTGATGGGAGAGAATTTTCCCAAGGAGCTTTAAGAAAAGCAGTTGATCTAATTGTTCACTCTTTGGGCTGACTGAACAAGGAAGATGATCCAAAAGAGCAGCTCTGCAAATTTGGAAAATCATGGTGAATTAACAACCTGAGAATAAACCATCTTATCAGGTCAGAGGAGATTGTTGGGTGCAGTATCTGTGCCTGCTCCAATAGGGGGAAGTAAAATTTGACCTATTAGAGTGAAGGCAGTGGAATCTTTGACCAGATGGAAATCACATTTGAGCATCAGGAAAGAGAAACCTGATTTATTCTTTTTGCTTATGATTTTAGATTTAGATTAGGATAGACAGATAAATAAGGATTTGGGGGGTTTAGATAAATAGGAGGAGAGGATAGCTTCGACTTTGTCAAAGGAGAAGAAAGTCCTCATGGACCAGATTGGTTGGGTGGTTTATAGTTAAGATTTATTAGCAATAGGGATCTACATAATATAAGAAATACCCCCTCTACCTGTTTTCCTTTTACTATCCCTTCTTCTAAATTGTTTTATACTTAAAATAAATATATTATTATATAACTGGCCTGAGCTGGAATTCTTTCAGACTGTTTAGAAAAGCCATCTTTCTTAACAATTAAAACAAGATCCTGTCCACTCAGGACACAGGTATTGGTAATAGGCAGCTAAAGGAAGAAAGGAGACAGCAGTTAGAACATACTGTAGGTATGTGTGGGGGTTTCCCACTAAATGAAGTTGATGAATAACAAAAAGCTGGTTATTGTCAAACAAAGCAAAAGCTTCACCCTAATGGATCTTGATAGTTTTAAGAAAAATATGCCCTCCTTTAAGGATGAGCTTATTGTAGTAATTAGGAAATTTGAGAAGATTATAAAGCAGTATGATCCCATTTATATAACTGGCCTGAGGCAGAATTCTTTCAGACTGTTTAGAGAAGCCATCTTTCTCAACAGTTAAAACAACAGTCTATCCACCAATACACAGGTATTGGTAATAGCAATAGCAATACCAATAATCTATAAGGCTCAATAACCCTTACAATATTACACTATCAAGTGTGGAATGACTGAACAAGTTGTGGTATATGATGGTATTGAACTATTATTGTACCATAAGAAACAAGATGATCACAAAATATCTGGACTTATATGAAGTGATGCAAAATGAAGGAAGCAGAACCAGAGAACATTGTACACAGTAACAGCAATAATTTGTGATGATCAAATGTGAAACAACTATTATCAGCAATGCAAAAATCCAGGACAACTCCAAGGGATTCAGGACAAAAAAAAGCTATCCACAGCTACAGAAGGAATTGATAAAGTCTGAATGAAGATTGTAGCTTATCATTCTTCAATTTATTTCCTCCATGAATTTTTCTTTAGCATCAGTAATGTGTATTCTTTCACAACATGACAATATGGAAATATTTTCTACATAACAACATATGTAAAATCTATATCATATTATCTGCTGTTTTGAAAGGGAAAGTGGGATGGGAGAGAGGAAAACCTGAAAAATGCCAGAAAATAATTATTAAAATTATATTGACATATAATCTAGAAAAATGTAAAAATCAAAGAGCTATTAAAATCACAATAAAAAAATAGATATATAGACAAATGACTATCTATGACAAGGTCTTTAAGGTCAAAAGTACAGAGTATGTTAAAAAAAGAGTCAGCAGTACAAGGAAAGCATGATGATTTCCAAGTTTGAATCCCTTATATTTTATACTTTATAGCATGAGATACTATAGCAACCATAAATTTAGAGCTGTAACAGACTTCAGAGTTTCATCTGGTCCAATACCTCTTTTTTTAGATGAGGAACCTGAGGGCTAGAAAAGTTACAAAGCTTTCCCAAGGTCACACAGTATCAGAATGAAGATTCAATTCCAGGTTCTCTTGGCATGGGAAATTGAGTTTCCCGTGGATACCCTAAATCCTAAAAGTGTTTCAGGTCAAACAGAAAGCAGGAAAATTCCTTTCCTTACTTGTAGTCTTGTTAATGCTGAGAAAAAAGTGACTCTGGGCATCAGAGACTCACAGTAAGGGAAGACCTCTGAGAGAAATATTCCCCTTGGAATCTCCCCTAAATTTTGAGAAGGACATAGATTTTCTGATTATACTCTGATACCATTGGACTATATCGACATCTACCTGTCCCCTAAATTATGCCTAAACTAGTCACCCCCTGTGTCTTCAGGATACAAAACATCACTATGACCCTATGTTATCAGGTAACAAGCATCTCTCTCTTCTGCCTAATCTCATTCCATTCTCTTACCTTGGCCATGTAGCCCCTGCTGTCAAAAGGGTATAAAAAGCCCAGAGCACATCTTCTCTAGGAGGCAGTGTCCCACTCGTACTATCTTCCCAGGCAATTTTCAAAATGAATAACAAATTAATAAATTTCTCTTTTTACTTCTAAGCTAAGTTATGGAATTTTGCATTCTTGCAAAAGGTACCTGGGATTCACCTCAATTCCCCCCACAACAGTCTGATTCTAAATCCAGTGCTATTTGCCATAATAATCCATGAGTAAATTCAACTGTTGCGATATTTGATGAATCTTTTCAATAATAAATGACTAGTGGGTATAATGCTTTAAAATTTGCAAAGCATTTTACATATATGATTCCATTCAATTTCCATAAAAACTCTGTGAAGTTGATGTCATTATTATTCTGATTTTACAGATGAGGAAACTAAGAGACAATATGACAACTTCTTTGAAAGGCAGGATGAATTTTTTTGGAAAACTTTAATTAATTAGTCAATTTAGAACATTTTCCCTTGGTTACAAGAATTATATTCTTTCCCTCCCTTCCCCTACCCCTTCCTGGAGTCGACATGCAATTCCACTGGGTTTTGCATGTGTCCTTGATCAAAACCTATTTCCATGTTGTTGATGTTTGCACTAGGATGATCATTTAGAGTTTATATCTCCAAACATATCCACCTAGACCCATGTAATCAAGCAGTTGTTTTTCTTCTGTGTTTCTACTCCCTCAGTTTTTCCTCTGAATGTGGATAGTGTTTTCTTGTAAATCCCTCAAGTCCTTCAGCATCACTGCTTTACCACTAATGGAGAAGTCCATTATATTTGATTGTACCACAGTGTAGCAGTCTCTGTATATAATGTTCTCCTGGTTCTGCTCTCACTCTGCATTAATTCCTGTAGGTCATTCCAGTTCCCATGGAATTCCTCCAGTTCATTATTCCTTTGAGCACAATAGTATTCTATCACTAACAGATACCACAATTTGTTCAGCTATTCCCCAATTGAAGGGCATCCCCTCATTTTCTAATTTTTTGCCACCACAAAGAGTGTGGCTACAAATATTTTTGTACAAGTCTTTTTCCTTATTATCTCTTTGGGGTACAAACCCAGCAGTGTTATGGCTGTATCAAAGGGCAGACAGTCTTTTAGCGCCCTCTGGGCATAGTTCCAAATGAATGGCAGTATGATTTAGTGACTAAGGTTCTGCACTTGTAATAATAAGGAAAAACTGAGTTCAAATCCTAATTTGTATACTTATTAGCTATGTGGTTCTGGATTAGTCCCTTAACTTTTATATGCTAAAGTAAAATGAGGGGTTGGAAT
Organism: Monodelphis domestica; assembly: GCF_027887165.1. Classification (NCBI taxonomy): domain Eukaryota; kingdom Metazoa; phylum Chordata; class Mammalia; order Didelphimorphia; family Didelphidae; genus Monodelphis; species Monodelphis domestica. The sequence continues at coordinate 249,105,846 of NC_077227.1, forward strand.
TTTGGGCCTCTGAGTTCCATACCTGTTTTAAATCTCTGACCCTATGAGGTGAAGCAACTTGCCTGAATTTTAGAGGAAGGATTTAAACAAAAATTTTCCAAATCAGTCTTCTATTCACTCCGTGTGCCTTCCCTTTTGATTCCCTATCTTTTTAAATAACAGAAATTTTTTTCAAGAAATAAGTATTTATTTTCATTCCCTCTTAACCTCTTCCCTGGTAGGGAATGGGGGGAGGGAAGAAAAAAATCCCTGTGATAAATATTCATAATCAAGCACAATAAATTCTCATATTGACCTTATTCAAAGTATATGTCTCATTCTGAATATTGAGTCACTTAGCTCTGTCAGGAGGTGAGTACTATTTTTCATCTTCAGAACTCTTTCTTGACTAGGGTGGTCAAGTTGAAATTTATACAAATAAGGAAGAGATGAGGACATTGGAAGTCACTTGAACTTCATTTCCATCTGAATTAGTGAAAAGAAGGCAGAAGGCGAAGGCACAAAGTTTGATGGAGAAAAAAATTAAACTCAACAGATAACAAAAGGGAACAGGAAGAAGGGGAAGGAGGGGAGAAAAGAGAAGATAAATTTAGGGAGGAATTAGTCATAAACAAAACAAATTTTAGAATAGAAGTAGGGATCATGAAGAGGGATTTAAAAAGACAGAAGGGTTAATAATGTAATTGGGGGCTGGATGATGACAAGAGAGAGGAGCAAGCAAACAGAAGTTAGTTACAACAAGCACAGAACATTGGTGATGACTACCCTTCTATATTACCACCCTTTTCTTTGTAAAGAAGGGTTGGGGAGCATAAAAAAGGGAAAGTAGAAGAGAATAGAAAGGAGGGAACTCCCAATTACTATAACCACTTAAAACAAACAAACAAGAAAACCTCTTCTCTCTTCTCACCCAAACCCTTCTGCACCTTCCAGAATTAAAAAAAGTAATAATAAAAAATAAAAAAACCCTGTTTCGCAAAAATCAACCAACCCAAATGTGTGTGATGGTTTGGGTGACTTTCAAGGAAAAAAGAAGCTGCAGGAACAGAAAGTATTTCTAATATGTGAAGTAAGCTTCTAGGATGAGGAGGTTTCTATGGTGTTGTATGAAAAATCCATGAGACTCAGTGATGGAATAATGTATTTGTTAATTATAAATAAATTCATAAAAACAAAAGATATCAATGAAATGTTTGAAAGTTTGGATGGTTGCATCACTTTTTTTGTGCAAAATTTCAAATTGGAATGCAGAGCACATGGATCAATTCACAGCTCTATCAATCCATGTTTGAGTGTTCGCTCTCTTTGCATAGAACTTCAAATATTTAATGATTTTTGTCATCTTTGACAATTTGCTGTAAAACTTCTTGAAAAAGTTGTTTACTCCTTTTCATTACTCTATTCACGTAACTCTTTGCAAGCTAGTTTCACACCACTAAAACTGTTCACCAATGACCTTTTATTTGTTAAATTCAATCACCATTTTTCCCATTCTCTCTTGCTACTCTTTTCTACCCTCTCCTACATCCTATTCTCTCTTCCCTTAGATTCTGAGGCAACACACCCTTCTGCTTCTCCTACCTCTCTAAATTGCTCCTTCACTTTTATTTTCCACTTCCTGATCCTCTTCCTGATCTGATATAAAAGTCTTCACTTAGTCCTTTCTATTTTGTCTACAGCTCTCACCACTTCAATTTCAGTTTCTATGTCTTTCTCCAAAATGTGTATTTTAGTCCCTAGATCAAAGGATTTAATTCTTGACTTTCATTTAGTCTAACTCTCATTTTTGCAAATGAAGAAACTGAGGCTGAGAACAATTACCTAGTTAATTTTTATCATTAAATCAACAAGAATGATAAGTTTACTATATGTCAGGCATTGTGCTAGAGGTAGAAACAAACAAACAAAAGAGTCTTTGGCCTTAAGGAGCTCTCCTTCTGTAGGTAATGACATGTGCATTTATAAGAATCTGGAAAATAAATTCAAAAAGCAAAACAAGGTGAATTGGGGTGGGAGTCTCTAGTAGTTTAAGAAAAAGCCTTACATGACAGGTAGCCCTTAAGCTGAACTCTAAGAAGCTCCTTTCTAAAAGGCAGAGAGAATGTCCTGTGTGAGGAACAGGGAACCAGGATAATTCTCTAAGAAGCAACTGAACCTGCACGTCATGAGATGTGGAGTCCAAACCCAGCTCTGAAACTTAATCCTCTGTATATGACACTGTCTCAATGTTTCTGTACTTATATATTTAGACAGCCAACTGTCATTGGGTTCATTATCCAACCAAGGCATTATATATTAGCTCAGAGCATGACAGCTGACTTAGACAACAGCCCCTGCTCTATATTTTGTATCAGACCAGTCCTCTTCAATCAGATATCACTGGTCATACTCAAGGGTGTTATTAGGCATTTACTCTACATCAGGCACTATGCCAGCCTCTGGAAAGACAAAGACACAGACTAAACACTTCTCCTCCTAGGAATGTGCAGGAGCTGGAACATCCTGAAAGTTGATTGTGAACATTTTTTTGTACAAACATTTCGACCTTGGAAATCAGTGCCAGAAATCTGGGCTTGGATTTTTGTTTTGTTGATTATCTAGACTGAAGGTAAGTATAGGGAAAATGCTAATAATGCAGATTAAGCTTCTAAGTATTTCAAAATTATGTAAAATTTACTAGCACAACTCTTCCATGTCTCCAAGGAGTTCACATTCTATTGGGGAAGACAACATATTTGTATATAAATATATCAAAAATAGACACTATGTATTTGAGGTGGGAGTAGGTAGTGGGGAGATCAGAAAAGAGCTCACGCAGGAGGTAGTGTCTGAAATGAACTTACCTGGCCATCTTACACGAGGCCTTTTTCTGATTTCCATTCCCCCCTATTGCCAGTGCTTTCAGTCCTAAGTTACTTTGTACTTGTTTTGTATATGCTTTTTAATTTTAAAAAGTTTAAATATGTATGTGCAGACATAAATTATTGTAATATTTTATAAGTTACAAAGTATTATTCATTATAAATACTACCTTATTGTTATTATAAATGTATTACTATATTACCAAAATGATATTAAATTATTATATTTAATTTATTTTTATTTAATTTATTATATATATAAATATATATGTATTTATATATATATATATATTTATTCATATGAATAAATATAAAATATAAATTTAAGTTATATTTTAAATGTATACACACAAATATACATATATGCTTTTTTGTATTTTATTTCATTATATTATTATGCTATAAATATATTATTATATACCTTATTATTATGTATTATTATAAATTAAAGCATAAATGTTATAAATATTTTAGATTATAAGTATTGTGTGCGCACATGCATCCATATATACTTATATTATAGAATGTGAGCTTTCTGAGGGTAGAGATTATGTTGTGTCCTTTTGTCTCCAAATGCGAGCAAAGGACCCAGCTCGAAATAATCATCTAACAAATTGTAGTATTCCTACTAGCCACTAGAGGGAGATCAAGCCTGTAGAGGCCTACCTACAAGGCTTCTCCCATACAAGGGTGACCGCAATTTTAACCTTCTTGGTTTAAGTTTTTGTTTAACTCCTTGACAATTGGGTTCCAATTTATCCTTGGAGGGAGGTTCTTGACCTTTGTGTGTGTGTGTGTGTGTGTGTGTGTGTGTGTGTGTGTGTGTGTGTGTGTGTGTGTGTTATAGATCACTTTGGCAGTAAGGTGAGTTCTAGGGATTCTTTCTCAAAATAATGTTTTTAAATGCATAAAATAAAATTAAAGGATTACAAAGGAAATACATTATATTAAAATATATTTATCAGAGGTTTTTTAGTTCACAGACAAAAGGTTAAGAAATATTGAGATAAAATGGAGACTTAATAAAATATGTTAAAAAGAGAAACCCTTTAATACAAATCTGACTCAGAGCCCTGACTTGTTAAAGGGATTATTTCTGTTCACGTACCATAGAACACATAGATTTATATATTTAGTACGTTGGGATCACATAGGTTTCTTTTCCAATTAAAAATACAAAATAATAATATAAAATAATTATATAATTATATAAAATGAAGATATTAAATAAAAATATAAAATAAGATGCAAGAGAAACATACAAAATCTCTTTCTTTGTCAGACCTGCATCCCTCTCAGTCCTCCCAGATCTTCAATGTTTATGAGTGAGTCCAGAGCACAGACACACACTCTAGGTTTGTAGAAATGGAATGAAGGAAGTCACATTCGCTTTTTCTGCCTCAGGCTTTGGAATTAAAAGGGAAACAGGGAATAGACCATTTCCACAGTTCACCAGCCTGAAGGTGAACAAGATCTCAGTAAATACAGTGGGATGCTAATCATGACTCCAGTCCTCACTGGCTGGCTTTTCTAGACTGTGCCTGCATACCACTTACACAGTTCACAATGCAACTTCTTTTTTAGTCTCTTGTATTGCCTTGTCAAAGAAAATGGAAAAGGAAAAACAGGAGAGAGAATACAAATATTCAGGTATCTATCTTTTTTTTTTTTAATCTCATTGCACCAACGTCTGCTCCTGTCTCAAAAAGGAAGGAAAGGTCAATCATTTTCTCTAGCCGAAATTATCAAATATCCATTTGTTGATTATTCTCTATAAATTTGGCCTTAAGACCAAAGGATCTCTAAAACACAACAGAGTAATGAAGATCCTCCTAGGCTACAGTTAAGGTTACATTTAGATGATTTTCAAGTTCCCTTCCAACTTTGAATCCTATTATCAAAAAATGTAGTATATATGTTTCAAGAACTCCATTTCCATTCAAAAGAACTTAGATCAGGACTTCTCTTTTCATATCTATTTTCAAAGGCATCTTACTTCCTTGGATTCAAATGAAGTCCTAAATTGACCTTACTAGAACTTCTCTTGGCTTATATGCTGTATATGTCACAAATGGTGGGGGGAAAACTGCCATTTTTTATATTACAAATTAAAATTTTAGGGGCAGATAAATTCAAATGTAGCCCCAGATACTTCCTAGCTGTGTTACTTCAGGAAAGTCACTTAATCTCAATTTTCTAGCCCTAACTGCTCTTCTGCCTTGGAACAGATCCATTTTAAGACAAAGCTAAGATTTGTAAAAAAGAAAATTTTATTAAAAGACAAAGGAAAATAATTAAGTAAGCAATAAGCATTTATTGAGTATCTATTATGTTTTGAATATTCTGATAAGGACTGGACATACAAAAGTGAGACAGTGTCTGCCCTCAAGGAGCTTACATTCTATTGAAGAAGTGGAGAGATATACAGCATATTTATCAATAAGAAAATATAAAACATGTATATATATTAACTATGAAATAAATACAGAATGATTTATGCACTACAGTTGCTTCACCTTAATTTCCTTTCTTCTATCTTGGACCCTCCACTATAACAAAAGATAACATTTAAATAAAGTCAACTAACAGAGATAATCACATCTAACAATGTATAATGAAATACACACCCATAATTCCTAAAGGTCTTGAGAGGAAACAAGTATGTTTCCTAATCAATTCTTTAGAAATAAGATTGTTCATAATTAATCATAGTTAGACTACTTTTTTAGTGATCTATCTTTTATGTTATTGTAGTCATTATAGATATTTTTTTCTTGATTCTGCTTTCCCATTTTTTAGCTGCGGTAGACACTTGGTTGGTGTCCCAGAAGTTGATATTTACCTACTACTATAGCAATAGCTGCTCACACCAAGTTCATATAACTGTTTTCTATAAAGAAAGATTAACAGGCTGTCACTTGATTAAATAATTAATTAATAATTATGGAATGCAGTATGCAATTTTACCACTAGATGGCAAACCTTAAGTCACCAGTCAAGAGTTTTCATCAGAGAATCCACAGTACTGTCTGTGGTTGGGCTTTCTCAGTAGCTGAAGTATATATATATATATCTATATATATATATTTTTTACCTGTAAATCTTTAGACTATCCCACATCCTTCAGTTTTTGGCTCAAGACCTGACTCTACTGGTCTCAATTGAGTATTGATTTAGAGAGAGGAGATGGGTAGTGAGGGAAGAATGAAAGAAAATTGAAATAAAAAGAATATGACCCTGAAATATTAAAATTATAGAAATCTCAATCTGGATTTTCCCAGTCTCAAGTATGGAGAATCCAATGGTTTTGAACAAATGAATAATCCTTTGTCTTCAAAATCCATAATGCCAATTTCCATGCCAAATACTAAAGTTCCCTTGGATAAAGGCTTCTGTGAACATTGTTAAAGAAACTTTTGGTTAATGAAACTTGTTGATTTATTGTTGATTGGAAGATTTTCAATGAAGGTCTTTGCTATCCCCTTTGGTGTCTCCAGGTGTTGTTCTCTGATGTCTCCTGCTAGTAAGTCCTTGGCATGCCTCTCTGACTACAAAGTATATTTGTTTTTCAACAAAGCTGGGAAAATGCTATGAACTTTCTGTTGGCTAGCAGTCTTTGCCAAAAATACAAAGAGCAAAACTCTCCAGCACTCTTTTTTTGGCAGAAGCACATCACAATACTAAGAACACAGCATTACACCAGGAATAAATAGTTATTGAGGCTATTGCTTTTGCCACTGGGGTTATTTGCATCTGATCAAGTAGGATCTTGTTGCTAGCAGGGTCTGCCACTGGGACCTAACCTTATCATCACTTCCAGGTGATGATATGGTGATTCCAAAAGGAATAGTCTTATATTGGGAAAACTATGAAATTAATTAACAAAATCAATAACAAATTCAACCAAAATCATACGATTATATCAATAGATTGAGAAAAAGCTTTTAATAAAAAAACAAATTCCAGGAATGAATTGACTTTCCCCTTATAATAATCACGCAAGTTTTAGATTTATCTTATAGAATTTATCATGTATAAATACAAGAATCTAAAATCAAATGACACTTACTTAAAATGGAGATAAACTAAAAACTTTTCCAATAAAATCAGGGGTGAAACAAGGATGTCCATTGTTGTAATATTAGAAATGCTTGCTCTAGCAATAAAGAAAGACAATACAGAGAAATTAAGGGAATTAGCATAGGTAAAGAAGCAGAAAATTCATCATTCTTTTCAGATATGTTGATATAAAAAGCCCTGAAAAGCCAACTAAAAATAATTGAAACAATCAATAACTTAAGCAAATTTGTAGCATATAAAACAAATGCACATAAAACATCCACCGATTTATAGAATACCAGTATATCCCAGCATGAAGTGATAGAAATATAAATTCCATTTAAAATTATTATAGAATGTATAAAATACTTGAGAATCTAACAACCAAAATATACACCGGAACTAATAAATATAACTACAAAATGTAATTACAAAAATACAGAATTAAATAAATGGGAAAATATTAATCACTTATGCATAGGATCAGTTCATATAATAAAAATTACAATAAAATCTAAATATATTATTTAATGCCATACTAATCAAACTAGTAAAATATTACTGAATAGACCTAAAAAAGCTAGTGCTCCTCTCTGCCTTGGAATTGTAACCAGATCTCCTACTTCTTTGTAATCAACCACCTACTCCTTTTCTCCCTGGATCTGTGATTTAGAACTGCATATGAGCAAGACTTCACCAGGTTCTACACCCCTGTAATCTCTTTCTGACCAGTTGTCCAGCCCACTTATGGTTTATGGTCTGAGAGCTCCCAAAGCTTCTGTCTCAGTCACCTCCAAGGGCTACCATTATCACATGCACTCCAGACCAACATACACTCTTTAAGAGTGCCACCCACCTTTCCTGTCAACCTTACTTCTTTTATGATGCAAAAATGTTTTACCTTGACCTTTCTGTTAGCATGGCTATTCCAGAAATCAGTTTGAGGTGGTATTTTAAAGTTCTTTTAGAGGGGAATATTGAGAGAAGTTGGCTGGGTTGTTGCCTCTACTTACCACTTGAGAAAAAGATTTATGATAGACAGCAATGATTCATTTGAATCTCTTGGCATTCCCAGTGTTTTAAGGAATTCAATTCAAATGCTACTTGTTTTACTTTTCCTTTACTGTATACATTAACTTATGCTACATATTTGAGATCCTAACTTGTTACAGTCACGAATACTTATATATTACTTATTACATTGTCACTTACTGACAGGGAGTTGTATGAGAAAAATAGCATGAATGGTATCACTAAGAACAGTACAGGCAATATGGTGAATTAGAAAGAGCCCAAGCTCTCATGTCAGAGGGCTCAGGTTTAACTCTCACCTCAGATGCTTATTGCCTGTGTAATATTGGACAAGTCAGTTCATACCCTTAGTTAATCTTAATATTCCTATCCATAAAATGAGAGTGCCAGACTAGATCAACTCTAGTCGCTTTAAGCCATAGATCTATGGTCCTATGATCCTTGTTATTTAATAATTTCTGACCAGAAAATTAGGTTGGACTACAGTGAATTAAGGATACACTGCTGGGTTTGTACCACAAAGAGATAATAAGGAAAAAGACATGTATAAGAATATTCAGAGCTGAGTGAGCTCTTTGTGGTGGCAAAAAACTGGAAAATGAGGGGATGTTCTTCAATTGGGGAATGGCTGAACAAACTGTGGTATCTATTGATGATGGAATATTATTGTGCTCAAAGGAATAATAAAGTGGAGGAATTCCATGGGAACTGGAACAACCTCCAGGAAGTGATGCAGAGTGAGAGGAGCAGAACCAGGAGAACATTGTACACAGAGACTGATACACTGTGGTACAATCGAATGTAATGGACTTTGCCATTAGTGTCAATGAAATGTCCCTGAACAATTTGCAGGGATCTAGGAGTAAACAACACTACCCTCAAGCAGAGGAAAATGGTGGGAGTAAAAACACCGAGGAAAAGCAACAGCTTGACTACAGCTATGGAGGGGATATGATTGAGGAAAGACTCTGAATGAACACCCTAATGCTAAAGCCAATAACATGGAAATGAGCTCGGAACGAGGACACATATGATACCCAGAGGAATCAAGCATCGCCAATGGGAGGGGTGTGGGGGTGGAGGAAAAGAAAATGATCTTTTTTTCTAATGAATAATGTTTGAAAATGACCAAATAAAATAATGTTTAAAAATTAAAAAAAAAATTAAGGATAGCAGATACACTAGAATCTGTGAAATTCCACCACCCCCCCCCCTCAAAAAAAAATCCATAGGAAGATTTCTAGTACCTTTACTGAAAATTTTATGAGGGATTTACAAAAGAATGTGGACAAGAATCTCACAAGTTGAAAAAATATGGAAAAATTGCATTGTACTTCAGTCGAGGAAGTACCTTCAGAGATAGATTTACTAAAGTAAGTGTTTTATTGTTACTGAGTCATTTTTCAGTCATGTCCAACTCTGTGAATTATATTGGAGTTTTCTTGACAAAGATACTGGAATGGTTTGCCATTTCTTTCTCTTGCTCATTTTACAGATGAGGAAATTGAGGCAAACAGGGTTAAGAGACTTGCCTATGGGCATACAATTAATATACATCTGAAACTAGATTTGAATTCAAAAAGGTGAGTCTTACTAACTCAAGGTTCAGTATTTTATCCATTGTGCCACCTAGCTGTCCCTTAGTATGTTATTAGATAATTGTATTTTAAAATGGCACTGGACTATAACCTTAAAGAAAATAACCTTGTTGAACTGCTTAATTCAATGAATCCTTTTTACATGGAGAAATCCAGACATCTCCCAGGACCTAAAGAATTGCAAAACAAAATTCTGAAATTGAATCTATGCTTGGAATGGAAAAATGGCTCTTGGCTATGTGTACAAGATATAGTGTTTAGAATCATATAATCTGAACAACTAGATAATCAGCTAATTTTAAAATATATTCAAGTATATGTTTTGGCTAAAAAAACAATATGGAAAAAGATGAGCAGACATAATTGGGCTGTCATTGAATTCTCTTTTGGGTGACCTCATCAGATCCCTTTGATGATAGCAGTCAGTCTCACATATTCTAAATCACCGTAACAGGTCCATCCTTTCTTCCAGCAGGGGAACCACTTAAATGGTCTATGTTTATAGATTGGATTTTCTGCATATATAAACACAATAACTAGAAGGACAGAATATGAACTTGCTATTTAAAAAATTTATGTTTATGCTATGCTATCTATATCTAGCAAATAAAGTGGATGATGGGTGATGTGTGGGATGTCTGGAGATATCTCCAATCCAAACACTCTGCTAACCAACTAGTCAATATTACCCCAGTCATTCAGCAGTGATCACAAATGACCTCTGAATAAATGTACACCTTCATTCAAAATGCAAAGACTGGAATGGATGATCTCTAAGACTCCTTTTAATTATAACAAGTCAGAGGCAGATTCCAATGAATAAGGGGAAAAAAAACAAACTCCTTTGCAAATTAACAAGTGAAACTACTGTAGGATTTGTTTTATTAAATCAAATAATTATTTTATCATGTTTATCATACATAAAATGATCTTGCAAATCTAAAGAACTTTAATGAATATGTCTAGGAAATGTAAAAGATAAACTTATGTGTGGTATATGTCAGATAGACTACATAAAAATATTATTGAAATCCAGTAATCTAGTGCAGTAGTACCCATGAGAGAGAACAAAAAGGTTGATAACAGTTTCATATAACGACACCATCAACTCTCTTGAGTGTGTGATTGATGCTTTAGGAGGATTTTTTTTTGATACTTTACATGGCCTAAACATACATAAGCATCTTTGGCCAAACATGTATGTATGTATATACATATATATTTGGGCAAACAACAAAATGGATGACAAGAAAATAGTTCTGTTGTAATTGAATGAATATAAAGACCATTTGTCAAGCACTCAATAAGGTGAATGCTTAGGATATTTAACAATTTACTTGGATGGTGGTGTGCCTTTTTTAATTTATTGGATGCATGATTCTTTCATAAAATTAAGCATGTGTCATTAATCTTTGAAGGAGGCTGTTGTCCTTGAGTTAATCTAGTGATTATTTTCTCAGATAAAATATCTGCTAGGAAAGTAGCTTGTGATCAATAAGGAAAAGTAATGTTTGTTGAATGAATGTTGAATGGGAAAGGATAGACATTCCACTTTTCCTTTTGTAAATACTTTAACTTTTCCCTGATTTTTCAAGTTATTCACAGATAACATAAGATTAAAAAGTAATTTGACACTTCCGGAGTGAAATCTTCTGAGAGACAATGTAACAAAAAATGTTTCAGATTTCTTTCTTTCAATTCAGCAATATAAGAATAATAATTTATTAGTGGAATTCCCCTCCAAAAAAACCATTGCCATTTTAGTAGTTTCATGGCACAGACTTCCTTCCACTAGTACAGATTGCCATTCCTTTATGCTTATTCAACATTTGTGAGTATTTTCCATGTTTTGATATGAACCTTTCACACTGGATTCATCTAACAAGCTGAATGCTTTTCTCTGGTTCACTGAACCTTCTAGTAAATTCTATCATCAGACTACCTATTGTAAAGTGATGTTTCTGCTTAGTTTTTTCTCTGTTTTCCACTTGACTGATTTTTTTCCTTTGTTTACACTTTTGCTTTTCTTGTTCAATATGAAACTATAGTATAACTATCTTCTTCATTCTCATTTATGGGCCTTCTGACTGGCTCAATCTCTTTTTTTCCTATGGGTCTGCCAACCAGTCTCTTTCTAAAAATCCTTATTAAAAACTACCTCTTTCTTTGGGTTCTTTGGAATCAAGCTAAGGTTTCAACTTGTCTGAGTTAAAATAGAGTTGTAATCGTTTCTTGTTTTTTACTGTACTTAATAACAGCACTACATGACATGGTGCTTAGGAAGAGTAAAAGCAGGAAACAGAGCTGATTATTGCATGATGGGGGAAACACACATGCTACTCACAAAACATTTTTGTTGGGTTCATGTGAAAACCTACAAAGACGAATATGAATGTCTTGAACATGTAGAGAAAAAAAGAAATTCTACTTGTACCTTAAATAAATCTGCCCAAATATTTTCTAGTTCTTTGGTGAATCTTTGGTGAACCAAAGATGTCATCTGCCATTCTTTTTAATGAAACTATCACCATAGGTAAGGGCAGCTAGCAGTGGATAGAGTACTGGACCAGAATAAGGAAGATTCATCTTCCTGAATTCAAATCTAACTTCAGATACTTACGAGCTGTGTGACCCTGGATAAGTCACTTAATCCTGTTTGCTTCAGTTTCCTCATGTGTAAAATGATCTGTAGAAGGAAACAGTAAACCACTTAAGTATCTCTGCTAAGAAAACTCCAAATGAGGCCATGAATAGTTGGACATGATTCAAATGACTAAACAACAAAATCATCACAAGTATCACAAGAATTTCTGGGAAAACTGAACTACCTCAATGAAGTTCCATTCAGGGAAATCCTGAAACAAATCAGAGAAACAAGGTATCTACAGGTTGCCATAGTTGAGTCTGTAATCATTCAATCTGGGTTTGAATCCCAGCTCTACCACATAATATCTGTGTGGCCTTAGCCAATATGTTCCTTAGTTTCTTCATATGTAAAATGAGAGTAGAGTTGAATTAAATGACTTCTAAAGACTTTTTCATTCTTGTATCTGTGATTCTATAGTTCTATAATGTACTCTAGTACTAGAGGCAAGTAAATAATTATGATTTTTGAGCAATTTTTCAACTGTTCTCATTCTAGGATTCTAAGGCTAGTAGCTCAATCCTAAAATAAGCTGAGATTTTGAAAGAAGAAAATAAGCACTAATGAAAATTAAATTGACTTAAAAACACTATCTTTGAACAAGAAGAACAAGAATAATTTCATTGTATTGAGAAGATGGTCATGTAAACACATGACAGAGAGAAAGCATAACTCCTCAACTGACATTTTGATTCTGCATCAGAGAAGGAATAACACCTCTGCTTGGAGAATAAAAAGTATTATGTGATAGGATCAACTGGGATTCCAAATAATATCATAGTGGTTAAGCTGTTCAGTTGCTGGTATTATTTCCTAGGAGAAGGAACAACTCCTGTAAAACATCTGTGAAACTAGAATCTTTGGGGAGAAAAAATAATAGAAGACTGCAACTGTGGCAAAAAGGATCATGATATGACTGAAAAAAAAAGAGTAGAAACTGATATAAGAAGAACTGATGGACTTTTGCCAAGAGGAGAGAAATAGCAGTGAGCAGTAATGCTTTGTTGTTGTTTAGTCATTTTTGACAATCATGACCAAATTGGGGGTTTTCTTGACAAAGCTACTTGAATGGTTTGTCATTTTCTTCTCCAGCTCATTTTATAGATAAGGAAACTGAGGCAAAATAGGATTACAGGGTTACAGCCAGTAAGTATTTAAGTCCAAATTTGAATTCAGATCTTCCTGATGCTACAACTGGAGCCATCCTGTTGCATTAGCAGTAAAGTGATTCTTGTACTTGTAAGAGGAGTAATCTGGACCCCTAAACCTTATCATAACCCTTCTATGAAGATTATATAACTCTAGGATAGGAGGCAATGGGCTCATTTCTGTCTTTGGCTTTGTGTGAGAGTTCTTTATGTGATCTTTAAAATATAAGTAGATTCTCTTCTAAGTTTGATGTCTTGTGAGTCTAAGTATTTGTAAGGTTGGTACCTTGGGAAATAAAAAAAAATTGATATTTACAGGTTATAGCTGAATGAGAGAAAATAGGACAGAAATTTGTGAGAGATTATCTTAAATATTCCTGGAATTTAAAAAAAAATACAAGAATCCCTAACAAAGATTCCATTATATAGTACGATTATCTCTGGATTTAGTTTATCTACAATACTATAGATTTAGCTTTAGGAGAATCTGGACCATATCTTAGCAAAACTATGAGTTCCCTTTCAAGGACTGAGGTGAAAGGAAGAGATCAAGGACTTGTCCACAGGAAAACAGGCAGAAGCAACCTATATATTGGAAAACTAAGTTCAAAGTAGAATCAACAAAACTCACTTATTATTGACCTTTCTTGTCTGAGTTCTTTATTCTCCCCTACCTATAGGAAAGCAGTGATAATTAAACTGCAACATATGCTCATTAAGAAAAAGTCACATAAATCTTATACCATTTCTTGTTCTTATTGCTGTTGTTGTCTTCAGATTGAAAGGCAAAGCCACAATGTGTCTGAATTTCAGAGCATCTAACTGAGTCTACATACAGAAGTTAAAAAGTCTTAGAAAGAACACCTGGTCCTTGGAATCAGGAAGACCTGAGTTCAAATCTCTATAAGCTTACTAGCTATGGGAATTTAGGCAAACCATTTAATCCTACTGGTGAGACTTTCCTCATTTGTGCAATAAGTTGGAGAGAAAAAAATGATTTATTACTCTAGTATCTTTGCCAAGAAAATCCCAAATGGGGCCATGAAGAATCCGTTGAGACTGGAACATCACTGAACAAACAACTTGGAGAAATCCAGGAGTATTTATCCAACTACTAGTTACAATGTTCCCTCCACAGACCATCTAGACTAGCATTAAGAGATCATAACTGGTGTCTACCTTGACTTTATGGGCAAATGTCTTCATTCTTTCTTCCCATAGAAGGTCACTTTTAAAATCATCAGTTTTGGTTCTACTCTGAAACACAATGTTTTGGCCTTAATTCTAAGCAATGGGGTTAACACAATGGCTATCACATAATTTTTCTGAGAAACTGGTGGTCTCTATTCCCATGGTTTTTGATATACCATGTTTTCCTTGGCAACCTTAGTCTCATTCTAAAAATGGAGACAATACACCTATAATATTTGTGTTTCATGGTTGTTGGGAGTATTGGATAAGATAACTTATATAGAGTACGTTGTAAATCTTAAACTATAATGTAAAATGTCAGTGATTGGTGGAAGGAGGATGAAAAAAAAAGAAAATAAGTAGAGAGGAACTTCCAATAAAGTTTTAAAAAGTGAATTTATTTATTTATTTTATTTAGAATATTTTTCCATGGTTACATGATTCATGTTCTTTCCCTCGCTTCCTCCCTCCCCTCTCCCATAGCCAAGGAGTAATTCCACTGGGTTTTACATGTGTCATTCATTGATCAAGACCTATTTCCATATTATTAATATTTGCAATAGAGTGGTCATTTAGAGTCTACATCCCCAATCATATCCCCATCGAACCATGTGATCAAGCAATTGCTTTTCTTCTGTGTTTCTACTCCCACAATTCTTCCTCTCAATGTGGATAGTGTTCTTTCTCATAAGTCCCTCAGCATTATCCTGGATCATTGCATTGCTGCTAGTAGAGAAGTCCATTACATTAGATTGTGCCACAGTGTATGAGTCTCTGTGTACAATGTTTTCCTGGTTCTATTCCTTTTGCTCTGCATCACCTCCTGGAGGTTGTTCCAGTTCACATGGAATCCTCCAATCCATTATTCCTTTGAGCACAATAGTATTCCATCATCAACAGATACCACAATTTGTTCAGATATTCCCCAATTGGAGGGCATCCCCTCATTTTCCAATTTTTTGCCCCCACAAAGAGCACAGCTATGAATATCAATAAAGTTTTTTAAATTAAACCTTATTATTGATTCCACTACCAAAATATGATTTCCTTCAAAAGACACTGACAAAATATTTTGTAAGTTTTATGCTCATTCAAAGTTTCTACCTCAATTTCATAGTTAAATTTAGGATTATTAGTAGTTTGCCTAATCATTTAGCAAAGAGCTAAACCAGCAAGCATATTGTCTTTCCTATCTGTATTAGCTGGACAGTCTGTTGGAAATGCTTTTTTGCTACTGAATTTAATATCCCCATGAGTTATCCATCCCTTAAAGAAAAAGGAATGTTTCTCTTTCTTCTCTTTCCTTTTTTTCACAGTGTGCTTCCAGTTCACCAGGGTAAAGGAATCCTCCTGAGATATATCATGATATAAGTAAAATTACTAGGATAAGACATTTTTTTAAAGTAGGTAAAGTTCCTTTTGCAGTAGTCTTCTTGGGCTTATGACTTTTAATACCCATCATTGGATTCCATCAGCTTTCCAGTGCAGGTAACCAATCCCAGGGGTTCACAAATTGTGGTACAGATCAGGACATTCTCTAAAGTAGTTTATTTTTTTATATGTTCATACTTCATGCATAGTATCCTGGGAATTCACCTCTAGACATCTTATAACTGGGATGTTCTCTGTTTAAAGTTAAAGGACTTTCATTTACCCTGGCCTTGGGAAAAGGTCAGGAACCATCTTTTTTATTATTGATTCAGTGGTCATATCAGTTGTGCATGGCACCCTAGGAATAGGTAGAGTAGACTGAATAGAATAGTAGCATAGTATAGTAGTATAGTAGAATAGTAGAATATAGAATAGTAGACTGGCTCGGGGATTTATCTAGCAATTTTGAATGTTTCTGCTTCCAGGGAATGGCTATCTGAAGAAATTCTGAATGAGGGAGGCCTCAGAAAAGATGGCCCCGTCCTTTACCCAATAAATTCCCATAAAGAAAAGCAAAGGTCAAGGCATAAGGAGAATGACTGCTCCATTTGGCAGGTCCAAGAAAGCATAGAATTCCATATATTCCAAGGACTAGAATGCACTTTATGTAGAAGTCCCTTTTTAACAAATTGGATTAGATGAATACTAATGAAGGCAACAATCCCATAAAGTTTCTCTGGACAACAATAATAGTTTGTATTTATATAGCACTTTGAGGTATGCAAAACACTTTACAAATATCTTTTTTTATTCTCACAATAACCTTGGGAGGTAGGTGCTGCTATTATTGACATTCCAAAGATGAGGAATCTGGTGAGGTTAAAGTGATTTTCCCAGGGTCATATATTTAGTAAGCTTCTGAGGCAAGATTTGAACTCAGTTCTTCCTGGCTCCACATTCATCCCATTGAATTTTTGTGAATTCAGAGAACAAGGATCCTACAGATCAATCCAACAGCACAAAAATTGGAGTGGAGGAAGAAGATGGTGAGAGTTTAGGAAGGTAAGAGCATTCATCAGATTAGCCATATAGGACAAGAC
The DNA here is from genome assembly GCF_027887165.1 of Monodelphis domestica. Classification (NCBI taxonomy): domain Eukaryota; kingdom Metazoa; phylum Chordata; class Mammalia; order Didelphimorphia; family Didelphidae; genus Monodelphis; species Monodelphis domestica. The sequence continues at coordinate 249,122,850 of NC_077227.1, forward strand.
ATATCAGAATTGAGGGCAATTTTCCACATTTAGGGCATTTTAACTCATATTTTTAGTCATTTTTTTTATTAAGGGAAACTGACTGGACCTGTTATTTCACTGGTATGTGAGACTTGTGGATAAAAAACTACCTGTATTACCGTGAATTACCACCTATGTAATTTTTAGTTCTAAAAAGCTGCCTAGAGCATTGAGATGTTAAGTAATTTGCTCAGGGTAAATTAGTCGAGATATGCCAGAAGCAGAGCTTGAATCCAGGACTTCCTGGCTCAAAGGATAACTCTATCTAATAAGGCTTACAGCCTCTCAAGGGGGTGATACCTAAGAAAATTCATTGCTTCACTATATTTCCAGAATTATCTGTTCAGAAATTAGAATTCTTTTTTAGGAATGGATTAGACTAGAATGATTTAAATCTGAAAATGTACTTCCCAACTGAAATTCATCTCACCCTTTACTGTTTGGGACTTAAATCTCAAAGCCACTGTTATCCACCTTCATTTAGGACTGTCATACTTAATTAGACTAGCTTTCTAGCTAAGTGTTTCTTTCTCATCCAACTTATAGTTCATTTATCCTTTCCTGGGATATGAGTCATTATACTGCAGCATATAACCAACGTGCTTGTCTCTTTGGAAGTCATTTCAATGTCTTGGAAAATTTAGATAATCATGGCTTATTATACTTTCAGAAAAATGGAGAATGAACTAAATCCAATGGTCTTTTCTCAGCTTTCATCTTTCTTGACCTCTTCTTGACATATTCTACTCCTCTTTCTTGCAGTTTTCATTCTATTTGGCTTCTGTGGTTTGTTGCACTATCAATTATCCCCTCATATTTCTGATTTTTCTGTCTCTGGGTTCTCTTCCTCCTGTTTATCTTTAATGTTGGCATGGACTAAGACTTTGCCCATGGCAGGAAGAAAGAAAGAAAGAAAGAAAGAAAGAAAGAAAGAAAGAAAGAAAGAAAGAAAGAAAGAAAGAAAGAAAGAAAGAAAGAAAGAAAGAAAGAAAGAAAGAAAGAAAGAAAGAAAGAAAGAAAGAAAGAAAGAAAGAAAGAAAGAAAGAAAGAAAGAAAGAAAGAAAGAAAGAGAGAAAGAGAGAAAGAGAGAAAGAGAGAAAGAGAGAAAGAGAGAAAGAGAGAAAAAAGGAAGGAAGGAAGGAAGGAAGGAAGGAAGGAAGGAAGGAAGGAAGGAAGGAAGGAAGGAAGGAAGGTGAGAAGAAAGGAAGGAAGGTGAGAAGGAAGGAAGGAAGGAATGAAGAGGGAGGGAAGAGAGAATGAGGGAAGAAGGAAAGAAAGAAGAAAGAAAGGAAGAAAGAAAGAAAAAAGAAAGAATGAATGAAAGAAAAAAGAAAGGAAGGAAGGAAGGATGGAAGAAAGAGAAAAAATCAAGAATGAGAAAGAGAGAGAGAGAAAAGAAAGAAATAAAATTAGCACTGAAGTCATAACATTTGGGTTCTAATGCTTACCCATATAATCTTAAAACCTGTGTAAATTATTTAATAATTTGTAGGCCTCAGTTTCTTCATTTATGAAATGAAGGAGTTGGACTAAATGGACTCTGAGGTCCCTTCCAGGTTTATATCTATGATGTATTTTGCATAGACCTATAAATCATGGACATATGATCTTACAAATTCCTCTTTTCTTTGTGCTCCACTACCAATGTAGTTCAAACTTTTATTTCCATCTCTCCTGAACTATTCCATTTGCTTCCTAACCAGTCTCCCCTCTTCTAGTCTCTTCCCATCCAATCTGGCCTGCACAATAGTACCAGCTTAATCTTTCTGAAGCACAGTTCTGCTCATGCCATTTCCTTTCTTAAAAATTATTGAATGGCCTCTGATTGCTCACAGGATAAACCACAGACTTCTTAAATTGCATTCAACATATTTGGTAGGAGACCTTATGGGAACAAGACTTTCTGTTTTTTCAGTGTATTAGTGTGAGGATAGTCTTTCTTGGCAATTATAAGACTTTCCTGTGTGAGATTGGTCTGAATCAGGCATGAAGGAAAATGGTTTCTTCCCCAAATGAAAAGGCAGAATTGGAGATCAGTTTCAGTTTTGCAGTTCTGTTTCATTTTATCTTATTTGACTCTTTCCCTGTCGAAGTTTGCTTTGATAAAATCACATCTTGAATTCGATTGCCAACTGTATTATCTGATTTGCAACTGAAGCTAAAGAGATGAATTTCCCTCCAGGAAAGACACAAAGGAAGGATTTCCCTTGCTTTCCCCTCCATAGTTAGCAAAAGTGGAAATAGAAAACTGGAATAACATTCTGTGTTGTGATTCTATCTCAGATTGTGTCATCTATCACATGGAAGTTTTGTTCAGGAGTCAATCATTTATTTGGCCTTCCCCTCAGCTGTGAAATCCACCTTTGGTCAAGTGAAGGGTTATGGGAAAATGAATTCTAACTCAAACTATATAATCCTCTATATGTATTGTTCTATGCTTCATGTTTGGTATATTTAAATCAATTAATAAATCAATAAGCATATTAAGTACCTACTATATATCAGGTACTATGCCTGCTGCTGGAGATACATATATAAAAGTGAAGCACTATCTTTGAGAAATATGTATATATAGCCACCTTGAAGTTTGCAAATAATTTTACAAATACCTCATTTTCTTCTGACAACAAACCTGGAAATACATGCTAGGTGAGAATGCTGATATAGACAGAGGTTAAAGTTATTTGCCCAAGGTTATACAGTTGTCAAATTTCTGAGGCTGAATTTGAATTCAGGTCTTACTACTTCTAGATTCAAAGTTCAGCCTACTGCATTTAAAAACTATTATTTTTGGTAACTAAAAAAAAACAAAGTAAAGTCAAGAATGAATAAACACAAAAGAAAGAGTGGTGCTTTTAGACAAAAAATGGGAAGGGGGGGTGGGTGGTGGCAAAGTGGCCAGACTCCTTCATCCTTTCCTCACAACTCAACTTTCTTATGCTCAATTGAAAGTCAAAAGAAAAGAGAGTATGCTCAAACATTTCGCACACATACTCAATTCCAACTTATCCTCTGCTTAGCCATCAGTCCTAACAGCCCTGAAGTCTAGAAGATTTTGGTCTTGTTTTTTAAATCATCATATTATTATCCTATAATCTTAACAACTATTATCATAACCACAATTTGGTTCTCACAAAGTTCCACAAATTGTATCAGAACCAGGAAGGGAAGGTCTACATTTGCTCTAAATAATTCACCAGGAAGAACAAATGCAAACCTATTCTAAGTATTAGTCCCTTATAGATCATTCCTTCATTAGCACTGGAATTGTTACTTCCTTTTATTCTGGACATTAATGTAACCTAAAATTATCTTAGCTTTTATAGTTGACACATTTTCATATTGAACGGTTAGTTATAAGACAAAAAGGATAAAGGATAGAACAATTTGCAAAGCTTTCTTCTTTTTTTTCTTTCTTTTTTCTTGTTACTCCCAGAGAGATAAATACAATAGATGTCAATCTGGAGTAGTGTGGGTATGAAGACCCATTGCTCTCACAGTCGCATGGACAGCAGCTTGGATGTTCAGCAGGATGCTCATTATGGTTGAAAACTCCAAGATATCCAGGGTTCATTTTTGGATTGATTCTTTAGAAAAAGTGTTAATGTGGCACTAATAGATGGTTGCCTTGTTACTGAGCTAGGAAAAGGGGTATTGGTGTGTCACTGTAGTGAAGGTATTCTTTTAAGTATGTAATGAAGAATGAGAAGTGAGAGGTAGCTATCCAGGAAATTTAATTTTAATTGCTCCATAGTAAATAGGCAGATGGGGTCAGGGGATTGGTCATGCCTACCTCTCATTCTACAAATTGGTTAAAACTTAGCATGCATATGACCTGTTCTGTGCTGGGGCTAAAACAATCCAAAAGGGTTTCATCATTAACAATTATAAACTCAAATCTCCAAGTATTTTCTACATTAACTTCATCCCAGACTATTTTCACCTCATTTGTATTTCTGCAATTTGTTATTTGAATATAAGTTATATTTTCTGATTCATTTTATATTCGTTCTTTGTTGGTCTTTTATTAAATTCAGCTTATTATGGCATTATGGTATGAATGGTATGAAAGGGATGTATTTAATATTTCTGCTTCTCTAGATTTGGGATTTTTTTTAATGTCCTATTATACATAGTCAGGTTTGTGTGTGTGTGTGTGTGAAGGTGCCATGTATAGCTGAGAAAAGAGTATACTGCTTTTTATTCTCATTCAGTTTTCTCCATAGATCTATCATGTCTAACTTTTTATATAAAATTCTATTAATCTCCTTCATTTCTTTCCTGTTTATTATATGCTTACATTTATCTCTCTCTCTGATAGGAGAAAGTTGAGGTTTCCCTTTAGAATAGTATTAGTTCCTATAATTCATTTAATTTTTCTTTTAAGAATTTGAATGCTATGTCATTTGACATGTATACATTTAGCATTGATATGACTTCATTATCTATGATATTTAGCAAGACATAGTGTCCTTCCTCATCTCTTTTAATTAGGTCTATTTTTGCTTTTGCTTTGTCTGAGATCATGATTGTTAAATCAGTTGAAGTATAATAGCCTCTTCTTTAACTGTTTGTATCTTTCTGTTTCACATGTGTACCTTGTAAACAATATATTGTTGTATTCTTATTTCAAATACATTCTCTTATCCACTTCTGTTAAATGGATGAATTCATCCCACTCACATTCATGGTTGTGATTGCTAATTATTAATTTCCTTTCATCTTATTTTCCAGGTCAATTGTTGTTCTAATGATTTATAGTCACCCCTGGCTATATCATGGTTCACTTATCTGGGCTTCACCGTATCATGGGTTTAAAAAAAAAAATCTAATTTTGTATTGTGGAGTTACACTTATTGTGGTATACTACTGGCTGATGGAATGAAAGGTGACCAGGCACAGCACTGTGTTCTGTATCCTGGGTGCTGATTGGCTCAGTGACTGTAGGTTAATAAGAATATGGAAAAGGTTTATAGGAGAGTGGGAAGGGTTCATAAAGTCTTTATATATATATATATATACATATATATATATATGTAATGAAATAAATATAATGCTGCTACTTCACAGATTTTCATCTATCATGAGGGTCTCTGGAACCTAACTCCCACGATTGGTGAGGGATCACTGTATTTAACATTTTACTTTTTTTCTTTTCTTTGATTTAATTTTTTTTTGTCTTGATATCTTGTGGAGTAATTGGCTTCTACTTGCCAAATTCTAATTTCTAAAGAATTATTTACTTCAGTGAGCTTTTATACTTTTTTTTTTCAATTTGGCCAATTCTGTTCTTTAAAAACTTCTTTGCTTCATTGAATTTTTGTGCATTTTTATCATTTGAACAATCCTGGTTTTTTCAGTATCTTTTTACTTTTTTAACCAAATTTTAATTGTCTTTTCATAATTATCTTTCATTGATCTTATTTCTTTACCTTAAAATTTTTTCTTTACCATTCTTATTTGATTCTGAAAATAATTTTTGACTCAGAAAATCTTGTTAGGTTTGTGTCCAGTTCACATTTTTTTCCTTTTATACTTTGCTTGTTGCTCTTTTTACATTATCATCTTCTTCTTAGTGTGTCTCTCAATCTTCCCTGTCACCATTGTAGTGTTTTATAGTCAAAGTATTTTTTGGTTATTTTATCATTTCCCTAGCCTGTTCCTTGATTTTAAACTTTATTTTAAAGTTAGTCTCTATTTCTGGAGTGGGTGGTTGGGTGGAACATTGTCCCAATCTTTTTTCCTCTTCTATTTTTAAAGTTAGATCTGAAAGTGTGGAGTTTTGGGATACTTCTAAGTTGGTGTGATCCATGTAGAGCTGTAGCTACTGCTCTCTTGTTCTGTGTGCTAGTCCTTACCCAGGAAATGCCCTTGATTCCTTCTTGCAGTCTCAAGGGTTACTGCTCCTCAGGTCCCCTCCTCCTTTGGGACCAGAAACCATAGGACTCCTGGGTCCTCTATTACATTGGGACCAGAAATAATACTGTTCCTCAAGGTCTGTGATAACTGGTGATTAAAAGTGCTCCTACTCCTCAGGGCCCCTGCTCCCTCAAGACTGAATATGCTGCTCTCCACCCTTGCATTGTGACACAAGTGAGTATAGGCAATGGAGCTGTCAAACCACATCTGATTCATTGCTCAGTGTTAGCATGTGAGTCTCCAGTAATCTCTTTTTGAATAGTTGCCCTATCCTCTTATAGTTTCTTGCTTGAGATCTCCTAAAGCTGATGCTGCTGTTGCTACTGTCACCACTACCAAGTCTCATGACTGGTGTTGCATTCATGTGGGCTACAGACCAGCTTCTACCTCCATTTCATAGATCTCCTTCTGATTTCCTAAATTATCTTTGGTCGAAAGAATGTGTCTTCCTAACCTTCTGCTAGCTCTTTTATTCCAAAATTAGATTTAAGGAATTATTTAAAATGTTGTTTTTTGAGGAGATTGTTGGGAGAACTCAGCTGCAGTTCTTCCTTTATCCCTTGTGTCCAAATACAGAATGTTACCTTTATATCTTTTAAATTCCATCTTGTTGGATATGGCCCATTTTTCTAGCCTGTCAAGATCATTTTCCTTATTAGTTCTTTTCTGTGTATTAACTGTCTTCAGAATTTCATGCAATGTGTGAATCAGATAAGCATGCCATCTTTATGCCTTAGATGTTTTTATCAAGATAATTGATACATCATCAGTGAAAGAGCTTTTGGCCAATCCATTTGAAACCTCACTCTAGGTTCAGCAATATCTGTACCACACTGATTTTCAATAAATAAATCCATAAGCTTTATTTAAGCACCTATGCTTAAGACTGTGTATAACACTATATATAGGGTATCCCAGAAGTCTTGGTGCAGTATTAAGCTGTTGACACTCAAACTTTTGAGACACCCTATATATTATTTAACAAGGAAACTTCCACATATCTGAAAGCCCAAGGTTAGTTCATCTACAGGGTTGTGAACCTTTTTCCAGTTTCAGTGTTCAGAGGGCAAATTCAAACTGTCTATGAGCCTGTGGATGAGAAAAGTGTTGAAGGGAGAAGTGCTTGCTTTGGGCAGTTGGACAGAGGGGTAGTGCATGCAAAAAATGTCCTCAAGGGCTGGGAGGAGGGAGAATGGAGCAGCTCCCTGAATGCTGTCTGTGCACATGTGCCATGGCTTCACCAATAAGGAAATTACCAGTCTGCTTACCCTCCCCAAAAGATAAGGTTAGTCTTACTTTTTAATAAAAAATGTTGAATTAAGAGTGATCACTATTTCTTTCCTCCGTCCTCACAAATGATCCATACATACTAGAATACTTACAGAAATCACAATATTAAAGATATCATATCTTGGTATATTTTCCTTATAATAGTACAGACTGGCTAAAATGTAGAATTATCAGATGTAGGAGTGAGGTATAGCTACAGAACTTCAAAATAACATGAGTAATTGTAAGCCTTTTTGGATGGTAATATGGCACAAATTGAATAACTTTCTTCTTCATTGCAAAGTTTATCTTTTTTGCAAAAATAATTCTCTCCTAAAAATTTTGATGTCGTAACATTTGTTTACCAGGGAATAATCAGAAAGATAACATGATAAAGTCACATAAGTTAATAATTGTAATGATGGTAGTTTACATTTATAAATGTAAACTTTGTGACAGGCACTGTGCTAAGCACTTTACAATACCATTATTTTTTCCTTATGATCTTATCCCATTTTACAGATGCAGAAACTAGAGCAGACAGAGGTTCAATGACTTTTCCAAGGTCATATAGCAATTAAATGTCTTCCTGATTTCAGTCCTAGTGTTCTAGTCCTGCACCATCTAGCTGTCTTTTTCATAAGAAAGAAAAGCAGGCATGGATTTCTACAAATTAAAATCAACAAATACTTCCTAAGTTTTTTCTATTATTAGGTTCACTGTCATAGACACTGGGAAATCAAAGGCAAAAACAGACTAGTCCTTCCTCTAAAAAAACCCCAACAACTATTGGAACAAGGAGAGGAATAATATACTTTATATATATTATGAGGATTTGCTGAGCCCTTTTCAGGACTGCTCATCAATCTTTGGTGTTTAACTTTCATCCAACTCTCACCTGTGGCTCCAAAAAGCTGCAGCATGCACACAAAACCACATTCCAGTAAAACCATATCAGCAGATGATCTAAACCAGATTGAAGGTACCCTATAAACCCAAACCTATTGATGAGTAAGGAGGATATTCACCCCAAGTATATAAAGATTTCCTCTGGCAGAAATGGTAGATGAAAGCTTGGTCAGTCATCAAAGAGACCAAGGTCAACTACTTCATCCTAGGCATGGCCACTGGTCCTGATTTTTGTCTTAACACTAGACTGATAATTTTGGAAGACAATGTGAGACTGGAAATCGTGTGCATGCAACTCTGCCTCACTTAAATCCAACTCATCAACAAGTCAAGAAATTCCCTTTGTGATGTCACTGGAGCTCTTCAGAAACAACAAAAACATATGGATATGAATAAATATAAGTAAATTTTAAAAAGAAGTCATTTTAATGTGATGAAATTGAGTGTAAAATGGAGAGATTTGAACCCTGGACTTCAATCCCCAGAAGTCCTTGGTACTTCCCAGAATTCCCTATAATCTCACCTGAGACCTCACCTGAGTGCAAGAACACAATTTAGTATTTAAAGGGCTCTCTGCCTCCCAAGCGCTCTCTTCTTCTGCTTCTAAGCACACACGTCACTCTACTCGGCATGAAAGATGTACTAAGTGAAATGTGAATGGGCTAATGTGCCCTAGGCACATGCTTTTCTTATTTTATATTTCTTTATTCCTTGATTTGTAATAATCTTTAGTAAACCTCAGAAAAATATAATACTTTTAGTAGAGAAACTAATTTAATTTTTACAGTTTGGATGACCACATCGGTTGTGATGAAATACCCTCAATCTTCTTAACTTTCCTAAATCTTTTCTCTACTGTGACGAAGTTCAGCTTTTAATAGCTACTGCCTAGACTTTTTTTAAGCCACGTTTCTCCAAGGCTTTTCAGAAAAGCCTCTTGATCAACTCGAGGCTGCTTTACTGCTTGCCTGCTGCCTGCTTCTGCACTCCAGCAATCTGGACCTGTTTGATCGCTCTCCTGGTCCCAACCTGCTGGGCTACAGCCCCAGCCCCAGCAACTCTGGCTTCCGACCCAGATTGATTGCTCATCACCCCAGGCTCAGCCCCAGCCCCAGGCTGCTCGTAGCTGCCCTTGTGTCTTCGGAATCAAACACCAGCTGGTAAAAACAGGGGTGATTTTTCCTTAGGCTACAATTATCCTCCACTTGGCAGGGGCCAGGGGACCACGGGGGGGGGGGGTGAGAAAGAGGAGAAGGAAGAGACTTTTCCAAACAGGAAATTACAAGCATGGCTTATTTAAAAGGATATCTTTTGAGTGCACTGATCCTTTTATTTATCTCACCCAAGATTCAGGAGAGAATTTCAACTCCTTGCAATTCTTTGACCCAATTTGAGATTCCAAAAACCACCCTCACTAGGGGGGGTGGGGTGAGCAGCTGGGTGGCTCAGTGGATTTTGAGCCAGGCCTAGAGATGGGAGGTCCTGGGTTAAAATCTTGCCTCCGACACTTCCTAGCTGTGTGGCCCTGGCGGGTCACTTGACCCCCATTGCCTATCCCTTACCAACCTTCTGCCTTCTGACAATAGGCATCTAAATGGATAATTAAAAAAAAAAACTCCAAAGAACTTTAAAAAGACTGGAGGTTATATTTTTAAGGCTTTTTGGACTCCAATGCTTTATAAAAACCTCTGTATTTTATTGCATTTTGCTGATTGTTTTGCTTAAGATTTAATTTTGTTGGTTTTAAGTTCACATACAAATGCATTCAATACTATTCTGTTACACTGTTCTTTATAAAAAAGTACTGGGTTTTAATTACTGTTTATATTCTTTTGCTTTTCCCCTATAACTATACTGAACAAACATTATTGAATAAGCCCACATATAAAAACAGCTTTTTCTATTTTTGACTTTGTAAATTGTCACATAAAGGATAGATGGACTTCATCAGAACTGGTTACAATTGTATAACAACCTTTGGAAAATTTAATGAGCTAAATATCTCAAATTGATTTTAAAGGGTCTTTAGAAATGATTTTTAGAATTTTTTTCCAACAATCTCTGGTCATTTTGCCTGCCCCTAAGAGGAGGTAAGGTCCATTTTATAGCTGAAGTAAAATACAATTATAATCCCCACCTCCCACATTTATAAAAATGTGAATGGATAGGACATCAGTCTCATAGCAAAGGAGCTGGGAAGTTAATCCCAGGGCATTGTACCACTCTGGATGACTCCCCAAAGAGGAGCATCTCTCATTTATAACTCTTCATCTCACTCTACCTAACATCAACAGTACAGAGTTTTGGTATTTTTTCCTAGACTACTCTGTCACATTTAATGATATCTAGATTTCTTGATGATGTTCTAGACCCAAATAAGTTTTACTTTGTTTAAAAATATGTTTGCCAAGGTTGAAAAAACGTTGCTATGTTTGTAAAAATTGTGACAAATATCCATCAGTGTATAGGCTTTTTAAAATGCCATATAGCAACTTATGTGAAATATGATAGTGGTTTTGTTTGCTATTGTAATTAATTGGGCTATTGAGAATTTTGGGGATATTGATATCTACATATTTGTACTACTGTCCTTTATAAAAAAAAATAACTGTTAACTTGTGAAATTTATTTGCTTGTACTCACAGTGAATCATGGCCAGGTATGAAGAGGAAATGGATCTCATTTTTCGTGAGAAAGCCTTGTATTTAGTATTTAAAGGGCTCTCTGCCTCCCAAGCACTTTCTCCTTCAGCTTCTAAGCACATATGTCTCTCGACTCAGCATGCAAGATGTAGTAAATGAAATGTGAATGGGATAATGTGCCCTAGGCACATGTTTTTCTTATTTTGTATTTCTTTATTCCTTGATTTGTAATAATATGTTAGTAAACCTCAGAAAAATGTAATACTTTTAGTAGAGAAACTAATTTAATTTTTACATGAGAAGGCTTCAAGTCCAAAATAACTGGGTTAGTATTGAAATGAAAATAGAGATTCTAAAAGGTAGAAATGAAGGAAAAAAATGTTCTCTGCATGAGGAACAGGACTGCCTGTTCAAAAACATGGAGCCAAAAGGCAAAGTGATAAATTTAGGGTACATATAGTAGTACTATTTAAATGAATGAGTTGAGTGACTGAGTGAAAAATCTTACTTAAAAAAATTACAAGGGGGCAGCTAGGTGGCTCAGTGGTTTGAGAGCCAGGCCTAGAGATGGGAAGTCCTAGGTTCAAATCCGGTCTCAGACAATTCCCATCTGTGTGACCCTAGGCAAGTCACTTAACCCCTATTGCCTAGCCCTTACCACTCTTCTGCCTTGAACCAATACACAGTATTGATTCTAAGATGGAAGGTAAAGGTTTTAAAATTAAAAAAAAAAATTAAAAATCGCACAAAAACATTTACAAAAAATTCACAAAAAATTAAAGTCTCTGCTATGAAGGAGCTCATATTCTAAAAGGGGAGATTAGGTATTCAAAAGCTTCCATTGTAAATTAAATGGAAAAGTTCATGTGAAGTGATGCAAAGTGAACATAACCAGAAGAATATTCCACACCGTAGCAACAGTAATGTATGATCAACTGTTGATTATTTTTTGATTGATTTGATTGATTTTTGATTGATTTGATTTATTGAAATATGATTAACTTATCAACAATTCAAGGATCCAGGACAACTCCAAGGAAGTCATAACTCATCACTGCCACAGAAGGAACTGATGGTGTCTGAATTCAGACGAAAGTATATCATTGGGTACCTTATTTCCTCTATGAATTTTTCTCTTGAAAATGGCATCTTATTTTTTACAATTTGACAAAAGTGGAAATATATATTGAATGATAACACATGTATTACCTATGTTATATTACCAGCTGTATTGGGGAAGGAGGAGAATTGGAAATATAGGAGTGAGGATGGATCCAAAAATGTTGGAAAATAATTGCTGAAAATTATATGACATGTAATCTGGAAAATGAAGAATTAAAAAAAAATCAGATGGATAAAGAGACTGAGTAGATAATAATTCTTTTTTTTCTATTTAAAAATTTTCTCTTTCATTACTATGAACTTGATAATAATTAATAAACACAATCATTTCCACATTCAAAGAACAGAAAAAAGAGAGCCTCATGAAAATTTTAATCTCCATTATAAATAGCTTTGAAAAAATATATATTTCAGTTTTAACATTGTAGTTCCAACACTGCTTTGTTTGTCTGGGTCCTATTCTGCGTTTTAAAAATTCTTTTATTTGAATTTTTAAACCATTCATCAATGTTCTTTTCTTTCTTTCTTTCTTTCTTTTGAAAACGTTATCCTTAACTCTATTTCTTTTCAATACTTCTTTAATGTCTTTCCTACTGATAAAATTAAATCAGGTACTTAGGCTGAGTCTTATAACAGTCTCAAGATCTTTCTCTGGAGGTAAGCACTTCCTTTTCTGTGTCTTCCATATCTGTGGCTGAAGCATGCTTCCACTGAATATAGAATGTGTGAAAGGGAGTAATATGAAATAAGTCTAGAATGGTAAGTAGTCAGTTTATTGAACTGGATTTGTTGAATTATCCAAGGGAAGAGGGAAAGAAACAAGCTTTTATTGAGCAATTGCTTTGTGTCAGGCATCATATTGAACAATAATGTCTCATTTAAAGCAAGGTCCAAGGGCGTCTGCATCTAAATCTTTTGCTTGATCACCTCTATAATACACTTATAATATTATTTTTCCCTGGATATATTTGTGTTTTAAGAGAAATTTATAAGAAGAGGGAAAGAATAATAGAACAGAATAGATTATTAATAATGAGAATTTCAGATATCAACACAGGGATTATTTTTGCATAACTCTCATCACTCCTTAAATCAGACTCTGTAGGCAACCACTTATTTCACTTATGGGTAAGGCCAGTACTGATTATGATTAAATTTTATATGACATGACCTACTTAGAAACACATACACTTGCCTTAGGATTTCAAACCCCTTTCAGCCCATAGATATTTCCCCTTTGTCTGGCCTTCTCTATATATTTTCATAGATATTATTTTAATGGAATAAATTAGCAGTCCAGCTTCATTCACTGGGGATATTTAAGGAAATAGTAGAACCTGACATGACAAAAAATATACACATACAAACACACAATAAGAAATGCACAGAAATAGACTGAAAAAGAACAATTTGAAAGGTCAGGGATAGATAATTAGGCAGCAATAGTTTTGATTAGTTCAAGGGATTTCACAGGGAGTCTTAGAGGAAGGAAGCAGTCTTTGAGACATGTGGATCTCCTAAGGGAAATGATCTTCAAGTGGAACATGAAGGAGTGAGGAGGAATGAAAGGAAGGATGAACTTGGACCTTATTTGGATCTCTAGATTGTAAGAGGGACACTGCATACATATATTCTCAGCATCCAGCTCCTTCAATCACTTTTCACATTTCTTGGATTCAAATCCTCTCACCAACTTGATTTCCCTCATCTTGACATTCTACAGGTTATTGATATCCTTCTTGACATTATTAAGGCACCCCAACCTAAAACAATACTCCAAATAAGTTCTGACAGAGGTAGAGTACATTGAAACTATCTCTACCTTCTTCCTGGAAGCTATTCCTTTCTTAATGCATCCCATAATTATACTAGCATTCTCTGCTATTACATGACATTGTTGACTTATATTAAAATTGTAGTAGGGATCTTTCTCAAAATAACTGTTTTCTAGTAATATGCTTCTTTTTTCTTGTGAAGCTGATACTTTTATGTCCAAGTATATACTTATCCCAAGTGCAAGACTTCATATTCATTACTATTGAATTTCATCTCTTAGATTTAATCCAATGCTTTAAGTCCACTTGTTCAATATTCCTATATACAAATAAGGAAAACGAGGCACAAGAAGTTTAAGTGACTTTTTTAAGGTAGCAAACAATAGACATGGGACTTGAGCTCAGGCTCTCTGACTTCAGAGCCAAAACTCTTCCAAGTATACAATACTGTTGATACACAATTAGGTCTTTCCTTGCTTCACCTGAGACTTCAGATGACAAACTAATAAAGGCATAACTTTTAGAGTTTCTTGTGTCATTGCCATAAATAATTATTAACATGTAGTAGGCAATCATATATATGTCGAAGATTTCATAGAGTAATTTTGCATCAACTTCAGAGTCTTTGCAGGTGCCTTTAAAAATATTAGCCCCCTACATCCAGGTTTTTATTGGGAAGGGATGCACTGTTCACAAGTATTGTAAGTCAAACGACAAAATGACTAGAATGCTAGTCCTGGAGTTAGGAAGACCTGATTGAAAATCTTACCTTAGACATTTACTAGCTATGTAATCTTAGGCAAGTCACACTTAACTTTTGTCTATCTCATTCTTCTCATTTATAAAATGGGAATAATAAAAGCACCTACCTCAAAGGGTTGGGTTTTTTTTTTAAACCCTTACCTTTTATATTAACATCAATACTTTTGTAGTGGTTCCAAGACAGAAAAGAGGTTAGGGTTAGGTAATTGGGTTTATGACTTGCCCAAGGTCACACAGTTAGGAATTGCCTGAGGTCAGGTTTGAACTCAAGACTTTACTTTCCATCTCTAGGCTTGGGTCTAAATGCACTGAGTGACCTAGTTGCTCCTCCCCAACCCAGAGTTCTTTTGAGAATAATTACAGTAGTAGTTGTAGCAACAGCAGAAGCAGCAGTAATAGTAGTAATAGTAATAGTAGAGTAGTAGTAGTAATAGTAGAGCAGTAGTAGTAGTAGTAGTAGTAGTAGTAGTAGTAGTAGTAGTAGTAGTAGTAGAGGAGGAGTAGTAGTAGTAGCAGTAGTAGTAGTATAGTAGAATAGCAGTAGCAGTAGAGTAGTAGTAGAGTAGTAGTAGCAGTAGTAGCAGAGTAGTAGCAGTAGTAAAATAGTAGTAGTAGTAGCAGTAGTAGAATAGTAGTAGCAGTAGAGTAGTAGTAGAGTAGTAGTAGCAGTAGTAGCAGAGTAGTAGCAGTAGTAAAATAGTAGTAGTAGTAGCAGTAGTAGAATAGTAGTAGTAGCAGTAGTAATAGTAGAGTAGTAGTAGTAATAGTAGAGTAGTAGTAGTAGTAGTAGTAGTAGAGGAGGAGGAGTAGTAGTAGCAGTAGTAGTAGTATAGTAGAATAGCAGTAGCAGTAGAGTAGTAGTAGAGTAGTAGTAGCAGTAGTAGCAGAGTAGTAGCAGTAGTAAAATAGTAGTAGTAGTAGCAGTAGTAGAATAGTAGTAGTAGCAGTAGTAATAGTAGAGTAGTAGTAGTAATAGTAGAGTAGTAGTAGTAGTAGTAGTAGTAGTAGAGGAGGAGGAGTAGTAGTAGCAGTAGTAGTAGTATAGTAGAATAGCAGTAGCAGTAGAGTAGTAGTAGAGTAGTAGTAGCAGTAGTAGCAGAGTAGTAGCAGTAGTAAAATAGTAGTAGTAGTAGCAGTAGTAGTAGAGTAGTAGTAGTAGTAATAGTAGCAGTAGTAGAATAGTAGTAGCAGTAGTAATAGTAGAGTAGTAGTAGTAGTAATAGTAGCAGTAGTAGTAGAGTAGTAGTAGTAGTAATAGTAGCAGTAGTAGTAGAGTAGTAGCAGTAGTAGAATAGTAGTAGTAGCAGTAGTAGTAGTAGAGTAGTAGTAGTAGTAGTAGCAGTAGCAGTAGAAGAATAGTAGTAGTAGTTGAGTAGTAATAGTAATAGTAGTAGCAGCAGCAGCAATAGTAGTAATAGCTAATATATATGTATATATAATATATATATGTATATATACACAATGCTTTAAAGTTTGCAAAGCATCTTACAAATATCATCAACTTTGAGATAATTATTATTGGACTGTAAGTGGAATCTGTTTGGTACATTTTTCATATCTTTTTTGAATATGTACTTTAGTTCAGTGCCTGCTGCGTAATAGATGCTTACTAAAAGCTTGTTGACTTGACTTGTTGACTATTGTCTTCCCTTCACATTAACCATGATGACTTAATGCCATAGTGAGCATCTTCCTAATTCACCCGCTGCCCTCAGTCGCACCTGTTGGTTTAATTGAATGTATTTTACTATATTCGGAGCCTTGGAGATCACTTTCACTGTGTCTTTGGTCATGCAGGTATGCACCATGGGCCCAATTGAGAGAAAGTATCTCCATTATCCTAGTTCATGGACTTTCTGATCCGGGCTTTCCACACACACAGTTTACATCCTCATTACTTTGGTAGATGATCCCGGTAGGCATATTGAAAGTGTTTCCATTATCTTGGAACAGTTCTTTATCCAGACTTAAAGTTATAGTACCTTAACTGACGTCCTATATAGCCAGAGACATGGTAAAACTGTTGTCACTAGTCACTATACCAAATGTCAGAGTGGTTAAGTGCAAGAGGAATGATTTTACCTAGAGGCCAGTATTGGATTGCCAGTCTCAAATGAAAGCATTCTTCAACTCTGAGTCTCCTTCTCCTTGGCAGTCCATTGGAAGCTACTTTCGTTGTCAGTCAGGTCAAGAAGCAAATCACATTTATTTGATTTAGCTTTTGGCTTCTGTGTGTGTGTGTGTGTGTGTGTGTGTGTGTGTGTGTGTGTGTGTGTGTGTGTGTGTATGTGTTTTATTCCAAGTAGCTTGGCAGGTCAATATATTCTCAGTGGTGGCAGCCACCGTTTGTTTAATGCTGCCCATTGTGAATAACCTATGTAATTTATGTTTAATTTTAAGATTCACTAAAAAGTTGCCACAATGAATAGGTGCTTTATAAATCACTAAAATAAATAATTAAAGCCTATTCTTATGCTGCTTTCTGTCTTAGGAGAATAGTCCCAAGAATAATGGAGAAGGAAGAAAGAAAAGACATTCCAAAATGATGTTCAATGAGAATTCACAAAACTGTAAATAAAAAGACACATTGACATGCATCCTCGGAATCTTAAGCCTTAGATCTTCTTAAGCAATGTAAGACTTTGCCACATTTTCATGGCATGCTCATGCTGATGCAGTGATTTCACAGCTGTTTTGGTAGAGGACATAAACTCTTGGAACAGGTATTGACTGGAAGACACCTAAGGAACAGCCAGTGATAAATGGGAACCTATGGAGTCGGGGAGGGGGGGTTAAGATAATTTTAGGGTTGTGACTTAAAATCTAAATTTTTTTTCACCAGGGAAAAATCCCAAATAAAATACCCAAGTCAGTCTGGAAATTTATGGTAATTTTAATTAATATAGAGGGAAGGATTTTAAGGAGAAAGAGGGAAGAGGGTATAGGATTTCTCTCACCTGGCCTATGCCAGGGGAAGTTCAATATCTCCACCACTAGGTCTCTGAAGAAGAGTAGAGGCTTCTAAGAGGATAAAGTTTGGAAAGTAAAGAAGGAAAACCTCAGCCAGAAACTCACCACCGAACCGGACAATAACTGTAGCTATGCCAAGATGCTGAAAGACCTAGCATGCTGCCACCAGCCACCTCTCAGCCAACAAAGGTAGAGAGGTGTGGAGAGAGGAAGTGATGCAAAATATATAGACCTTTTACTCTTGTGTCCCCTCCTCTAAACTTTCACGTCGACCAATCATATCAGAGGCTTTTCTCCAGGACTGCCCATTCTTTAGTTCTTCTTAGTCTTCTTTGATTAGATTATATCTTTTGAGTTACTTAACACTTCTTTGTTAAGTTCACCTTTTGTTAGTTACTTAACCTTTTTGTGATTAATTTAACCTTTATAGTTCCTTACACCTTTTTGCATTAAGATCTAAAAATAGACTTTGCTTAAAGTTCTAGCTTCACTATAAAGTAAGGACTAAGTACCTTCATTGTTCAATCAGGAGATTACAATTTCATCTTCTCCATAAAATAAGATCTAAGTAGGGTGGAGTAATCTAAATTTCACAGGGGAAAGTGGGAAGCAGTACTTTAGAGGAGTACAACTGGGGTCAGTTCAATTAGTGGCAGGCAGATTTCACTGATGTTGTTATTAATGCTCTGGAAGAAAAAGTACAGGAGCCCAATTAATGAGATCTGTTCAACTTGAGAAAATGTAGACATCAAAGAGGAATTATTTTGCCCAAGAAAGACCTGGAAAGTGTGTGAAAACCTGGAAAACAGTAGCAGTGAAGAGACCCAGAGGTGGTGGTTAGACACAGATTAGAATTGGATAATAGAACATTGACTAATAGAAAAGTCTTGTTTTGACACCGAGTATTTCTATCTCTAATGACACAGTGAAGTTTTTGTGTATATATGTTTGTATGTGTATGTGTATGCCTGGGGATAATGTCTTCCCAAATAGACACAAACCTGTAGATTATATTTCAGGGAGGGCTGGTACTTTTGGCGTGAGGGCTTGCTAAGCTCTTTTCAGTGCTGCTTATCCACCTTTGGTACTATTGATGGTGATAAATAGAGGCAAAAAGGTAGGGAAAGGAAGGGAAGGTAGCTGGGGGGGGTTCCTTTCTGCTCCTGATAGCCCAATAATGAAATTCACCAGACTTTTCTCTCTGTTTATAATTATGCTAGGGATAGGTTTAAATTGAATGAAGCCAGACTTTAGGGATAGTCAGTTAGGTTTATTGGGCCAGGAAAATAAAAGTTTCAGAAGACTACAGAAAATTAGATCTCCCACAGGTTTGTGGGGACCAAAGGCTCTTACCTGGGGCAAGTCTCTTCTCTAGAAAAGGTCCCTCCAAAACTCCTGCTTCTCCCTTCTTTTTATATCTTCTCAGACACCTCCCACAAAGGAAGTGGGAAGTTTCTGAGGAAGTTGGGGTAGAGGGACCTGGGAGATGTAGTCTCCCAGGGTTCAGAGCCATTTTAAAGCACACATTCTCCCTGTGATCCTTTGGGAGACTATAAAAAACATAAATAAATTTAGAATCACAATAAAATATACATCAATATGAGGTGGAAATGGAAATGGCAACAATTTTTACAACAAAATAAAGTTAAATATTTGGTACTTTTTTACAAAGAAATCAGGGGGAAGTCCCCTTTTTCACAACTCTCTCTCTCTCTCTCTCTCTCTCTCTCTCTCTCTCTCTCTCTATATATATATATATATATATATATATATATATAAAACAAATGAATTTTTTTACCAAATCAAGTGATTATTTTTAACAAAATTTTTAATCCCCCAAAAGTGCAATTTTGTGCATCCAGGTTTTTTCTCAGGATCTCCTGGAGTAGTGTGCAATCTCCATGTGGTCTCTCCATCTGGATACTGGGAGATAGCAAATTTCTTTTTCTAAAAAGACTTAAAACTTTTCATTTGAAATAAAAACACATTTCCCCCTGAGGAGGATATAAAGAAAAACATTTAGGGGCAGTTGGGTAGCTCAGTGGATTGAGAACCAGGCCTAGAGATGGGAGGTCTTAGGTTCAAATCTAGCCTCAGCCACATCCTAGCTGTGTGACCCTGGGCAAGTCATATGACCCCCATTGTCCAGCCCTTACCACTCTCCTGCCTTGGAGCCAATACACAGTATTGACTCCAAGATGGAAGGTAAGGGTTAAAAAAAAAAAAACATTTAAATTACACATGGAAGACATGTCTGAGGCATGAGGCATGTGAATCACTGTCAATTAAATTCATCATAAAAAATATAGCACATAAAAGTCAAATAACTATTGGATGAAATTTCTAAACATCCAATCTTAAATTTTATATGAAAATATTCTAAATAAGAAAAAAAATACAAAACTACGACAGGACTTTAAATATTGCCTAATTAAAGTAATCCCTGTCCAACATCATGCACTTACCCTTTCAGTAGCCAGGACTACAGGCAATCATCACAGTAAGAAAGTTAAGAAAAGGGACTAGATTTTTATTCCTTGGTCTGATATATTTCTTCTTTTGTTGTTTCTTCTCTTGTCATTTCTTCTCAGGGATAGAATATGGAGCCAGAACAGCCAATTTTTAGGTACTTTATATAAATTTCACAAGGAGTGTGGTGCAAGTAGTCCTGAATCTTAACATGTGTTAAGAGCCACAACCTTGAGTCTCACACTAGGTTCAAGTCCTTTTTTTATTGGTGTAGAAGTTTTGATAAGTCTCAGCAATCCTAGGTTTCTCTTTTTGACTTGTGTGCTCTTTTGGCACCATTCAGATTAAATATATGCTTCTATGGCACTCTATAGATATCCTTGCTTCTTTGGCACTGTGTAGATCTGTGCTCCTTTTTTGTTTTCACATTTCTTCAAATCAGATATATGTACTAAGTTCCATAATATTTAAATACTAATGGTAGTTTTAGTAGTCTAAGTCTTTTTGGGCAGGCAGTTACAATTAGAACTAATGGACATAGTAATCCTACACTAATGTAATAAGCTAGAACCTTTCAATTTATGTAGATGATATGTGCTTTGAAAAATTAAATTACATATGCAATTATAAGAAATGTGCTATAATTTCAAAAATATAATCTATATCTCCTATAATTAGTGATAATCAAAAATATCTTACAATCAGTGTCACTTAAGGAGGGGTAGAATATAAAGGTTCTTAACGGAGAATTTAGATGCATTTTCTCTTACCTTAGCCATGGTTCCCAGTGTGAGAGCAAATGAGGTATTGTGACAAGGAAATCACTTTAAAAGACTGATATATATTAATTTAAGGTCGCCAAGGAATTCAGCTATGTAATTCCTAAATGAAAACTCAAGTCAGCAGTCAACCTTTTATGGAGTTTTTAATTACAAACAGGAGGAAGAAAGGTATTAGAGAGAGAGAGAGAGAGAGAGAGAGAGAGAGAGAGAGAGAGACAGAGAGAGAGAAAGAGAGAGAGAAAGGGGAGAGAAGGGAATAGGGCTTAAATACCCCTTCTGTTTAGGCTGGGCCAAAAGGCCCAAGCCCTTAGATAGCTGAGGCAAAGAAAAGAGATCAGTCCCTATCACTCACGTGACCAAAATGGAGAAACAGTTTCAGGGGCTTCCACCTCCAGCTTCCTTCAGAGCCGACTCTCAAAGCACCACCTCTCCAACCAACCACCCTCAGTCCTCAGACCCCTCTCTCTTTAAGGAAACCATCCAAGTTCCCTCCCCTCAGTTCTCACATCTACCAATCACTGTCCATGTCTTCCCTGTGCCAATGGTGGCTCTAGCTTAACCCAGGACTGCCCAGAGGTCTGTGGCTTTGCACATGTCTGTTGAAGGTCATATTCTCAAATAATTAAATTTTGATCCTTTGCTGCAGCCCTTCCTAAATCCTGTTACTCTGAGCAGGGTGGAGATTGTAAGTTCCAAGACCTGGTTCTGTCATTCCAAGTATCTCTATTGTATCAATTCTAAAATCAATCATGACTCAAAGAACTTCCTGTTCTATACTTAAGCATAGGTCAAAGCCCTTTCCATTGTTCAGCAAAAGGTTTCTGTCCTAAAGTAATCTTAAGTAGGGAGGAGAAAGACCCTCCCATGCCAAGGGGTTTAACATTCCAATAGACTATCAGTAGGAAATTTTTCAAGTATGAAATTTCCCAATGGTGAAATTTCCAACATTTTAAGTCTAAGAAATTTTAAGGTTTACAATATAAAACCAATGATACATTGAAGTAAATACAAAAATGTTTTCACAAAAAAGAGTCACAAAATACAAATCAAGTCAATGCAGGTCATTAATACAGGTCACTAATACAGTTTTTCTGTGAGGTAATATAAAGTAAATATCAAATATTCAAAATTCACAAAATACAAGTTGTTATGGACTTCCTAAAGGTACAAATAAAGATTAAGGTTAAATACAGGATGGCACAAATCAATTAAGGGGATAGAAAGTTTCTTCTTTTTTTTTTTGCTATGTTTAAAGGGAGACAAAACTGAAAAGGGTTAATAGAAACAAAACAATAAAAACAATAGAGTTTTAAAAGTGTGAAGATTAGATTTAGTTCTGCTCTGATTGTATAAATAAAGGTACTTCGCTCTTCCTTGATTGTGAAGATTAAATTGTAATCCCCTGTCTATTTTTAGATTTTAATCCCCCAAAATGTAAGCACAGTACTTAAAGTTGAGTATGGAGATCTACCCATTTTGGATTTTAACCACAAAAATGTATGAACACCCATTTCATACATTGAGTGAGAGGTCTGTGACTCATGTATGAAAGAGTGGGCAGTACTGGAGTGTAGCGTCGGCTGTGATTGGTAGACATAAAAATTTAGGGGAAGTGATGCAAGAGAAAAAGATTTTTAAAAGTGGAAACAGAGACACACAGACACACTTGTAGTAAATAGAGACACTTGGAGTGAAGAGACACACTTAGAATGGAGAGAGACACTTGGAATTGAGAGACACAGTTGGAGTGAAGAGAGACACTTGGAATGAAGACTCACACTTGGAGTGGAAGCTCCTGTAAGAAGCAATTCTACTGAAGTTGAGGCTGATAAAGAATCTACTGATTGAACTGACATGTGGTAAGTGTAAAGGTTGACTTTTTTCTTTGTTTTTTTCTGGAGGCAGAACCTCCAGAAAGGCCCATTGTCTTGAGACTCCTTCCCCCTAGCTGGGACCTTTGAATTCCTACCTGGCTCAGAAGAAGCCAGAGCTCTCTCTCTCTCTCCTTTTCTTTTCTTTCTCTCTTCTTTAATATCTTTCCTTCTTCCCCATGTGAAGGGGCATTAGCACCCTGACTAGTTCGTAGGTAAGCTCCACTTAAGAGATATTGTCATAGTATCATTTGGTTTGAGCTATCTGCCTGATTCTTGTTCCCAGAATTATCATTCCTGAAATTGTGATTCCTGGAAGTATTCCTATTAGTATTCTGATAGTTGTTGTTCCTGAAATTATTGTTTCTATAGTTGTTGTTCCTGAAATTATTATTCATATTATTATTCCAGTAGGTATTATTCCTGATTGCCTGGAATAGATTTCTATAATTCATCATTACGTGACCCTTCTCATAGAAGTGGTAGGTTAAGGATTGAAATTTAGATTCTTGGAGAGGGGCAAGTGGTATTGGTGTAATATCATGCCCTCTTTCCTGTTTATCTATTTTATCACATAAAGTTTTCGGGTCCTTTTGTATTGTTTTCAGTAAATCATTAGTTTCTGCTGTTTTTTTTTTCTTTCTGCATGCCCTTTTGAGACATACATTTTCAACTCTTCCAGATCCATTTCTGGCCATTTTGGACAGTGTGTTATAAAATAGTCTTGGAACACCCTGCAAGATTTAACAAACTGGTGCCGAATTTGTCTGATATCCCTTTCAGTAGAAAGTTCAATGAGCCGATCCATAAATTGGGAGGGGGTATCATCATTAGATTGGGTAAGGAGGTCAAATTTTGTCCAAAAGTCTGGTCTTTCAGCACATTCTCACATTGCCCTGAGAATGGCTTCCCTAGTATTGTTTAATTGTAAGTATTGTGCAGGAACATTATAGTCCCAATGAGGATCTTGAGGTGGACATTGTACTACATTGCACCCTCTGACTTTGTTAACCAGAGAGATGATGTTATTTCTCTCATGTTCTGTTAGAAAGGCCTGAAGTAATTTTTCAACATCCTTTTAGGAAGGATCATACTGGAAGAATATATCAGCCACCTTTTTTTTTTTTATTATAGCTATTGGTTCATCTTCAAAGCTAGGTAGATATCTTTTAAATTCTTTTATGTCCTGAGGCGTGAAAGGAGTATGTTGTCTTAAATTGACCACATCCCCAGTTTGTCCTATTGTGGGCACTTCCCTTAAGGGGAAAAGAAAATTACAGGACTCAGTCTGTGTTCTCTGTTTCTTTTTATTTGTTTGTGTGCTGACAGGCAGTACGAGTAGGAATCAGTATGGTCATTGTTTGCGAGTTTACCAAGGCAATACAAGGTTTTCTCAGGGCTAATGTTGGTCGTGGGCTAGGAGAAGGGACAGGGGATGACAGGGCATCAGGAAAAGAAGTAGGGGAGTCAAGAGAAGGAGTAGGGGAGGGAAAGTTGTCCAGGAGGTGCACAACACAAGAAAGGAGTTTTTTCACCTGAGACATCTGAGAAGGATATGTTTCTATTTCAGGAGAAATAGGATCTTCCCTCAGTAATTTGGGAACAGATTTGCTCAAATTTGAATTTCACATTAAAGGCTTGCAAAAATTCAAAATAGACTTAGACAGTTCAGTAGGATCCTCCTTTTCTACTGGACCATGAAAAGAATGTTTAAAATTTTCCAATTGATTTTGTAATGCTACTTGTATTTTGACTTGCATTTTCCAATTTGCAGCCTTTAGGATCTTAACTTTAAGAATTAGGAATAACAGATTAGCTAGCAGAATTGTGAAAAGGAAGCATTCAAAAACCTAAAGGGTTTCCAATTTGGCAAAAGCCAAAAGACTTTCATATAAGGTAGCGAACATGTTGTGTGTATTTATTTATTTATTTGTCTATTTATTTGCTTATTTAACTATATATTTATTTCTTTGTTCATTTATTTATTTGTAAAGGTATAGGAAAAAAGAATTTTTTTTTTTGGCTATATATATTTTCTTAGTGCTGCCCTCTGGTGGCAGAAAGTCAGACTGCAACTCAGCATAAAGGGGAATTTTTTTTTTTTTTAGTGCTTAGTGTTGGCCTCTAGTGGTCAGAGGAGAAAATTGCTAATGGGGGATGGGAGTTGGAAAAGGGAATTGTGGGTAAGGGGGTGGAGTTAAGGAAGTATATGGTGTGGTTAACCAAAATGGAGGAAGGGGGTGGAGTTAAAGCACTCCAGGGTGCCTTACTTTATTTAAAGGTTAGTTGGGTTTGGGTTTTGGGGGTTTGAGAGTTGCCTATTTAAGGCAATTTTGCTCCAGAGGGAAAAATTGAAGCTAGGGGTAGTCAGGGAGTTTTTGAAGCAGGCTGGGATGGGTGGAAGAGGGAGAAAGAGCTTTTTCTAGACCCCTGCGGGTTTCTTTATTCACATCCCCTACTGGATTTTAGCCAGGCAGGATTGTGGGGGATTAGGGTAAGGCTTCTGGGCTAGGTGTACAAACCATCTGTGATTGAAACTGTTTAATAGTGGGGGAAATGACTCCACGTTGGTCACCAAATAAATGTTGATGGTGATAAATGGAGGGAAAAAGGTAGGGAAAGGAAGGGAAGGTAGCAGGGGGTCTCTTTCTGCTCCTGGGTAGCTCAATAATGAAATTGACCAGGCTTTTCCTTCTGTCTACAATTATGCAAGAGAGAGTTTTAAATTGAATGAAGTCAGACTTTAGGGATAGACAGTTAGGTTTACTGGGCTACGAAAATAAAGGTTTTCGAAGGTTACAGAAAATTAGATCTCCCACAGGTATGTGGGGACCAAAGGCTCTTAACTGGGGCAAGGCTCTTCTCTAGAAAAGGCCCCCCAAAAAACTCCTCCTTCTCCCTTCTTTTTATATTTTCTCAGACACCTCCCACAAAGGAAGTTGAGGTAGAGGGTCCTGGGAAATGTAGTCTCCCAGGGTTCAGAGCCATTTTAAAACACACAGTACCAACTTTTCATTCAGCTTTTACCTGTGATTCCAAAAAGCTGTATCATGCTCAGCAGCCACACCTCAGTAAAATAATCTAAACATATAGGCTAAATAAGGTTGAGGATAGCCTAGAGGCTTCAGACCTGTTGGTTAGCTAGTGAGATGTCTACCCCAATCATGTGAAGACTTTTCCTGGAAAAAAATGGCTGGATGAGAACATTTTTTCCCAAAGTTCAGGAAGGTGTCAGAAGCAGGCACTGTGGAGCACCTAGAGCTTAGTTAGACATTAAAGAGGACAAGGTCATCACTAATTGAATTGACTTTTGTCTTGCCACTGGACCTCTATGACTCTGATGAAAGAGAGACTGAGCCTGACAACTTTGTGCAACTCTGCCTCACTTAAATCCAATTCATGTACAAGTCAAGGCATCCCCTTTATAATGTCATTGATCCTCTTCAAGAATGAAGGATAAACAACCACACTATAAAGTGTAGTACTTTGGCATGTAGTCCACTGTATTTAGGAAGCGTAAGAGTCCCTTCAATCACATGGCTGTCAAAATAATCTTTTTAAGACACAAGTCTAATGATGGTAGTTGTCTCCTCAGAACCTTCAGTGGCTCTCTATTGCATCTAGAATAAAATCATTTTGGCATCTCTGACCCCTCCCAGTCTGATTTCAACTAACATTTCCCACCTTTTCATAATCTATGTTCTTGCTCCACTGGACTACTAATTGTTCCCAGCCTTCAACATTCCATTTGCTTTTAATATAAAAAAAAGTTTAAGAAGCTCTAGAACCTTCTCCTCTGAGTTACCATCTACTCTATACATACTGTGTATGTACCTATTATTCATATATGCTAGAATTTAAGTGCCTTGAGACCTTGACCTGTTTCAGATTTTCTTTTTATACTCAATACAAAGTGCTTGGACCATAGTCGATATGCTTAAAAAAATGTCTGCGACTTGATTCATTCAGGACATGTTTAGTAATCAGCAAGGAAAAACATCTTTGAAGATTTTCAGGTCTCATATTTTGTTTCCTGAACCAGTTGAAGTTCTAACTATCATGAAACCTAATATATTAGAATGACCTCTCAGTTTCCTGAATTCCTCTAATCACTCTTGTCTATTTCACAATTTAGATTTCAATTGTATTTTGTCTTGCTATCTTGAACCTATCAGTAATCATATATTATAACCAATTATTTGTACGCGGGCTTACCAAGGCTCGTTTTTCCTTCTTTTCTGTTAACTCAAAGATATGGTACCTAGTTTCTTTGGTCCACTGCCAGTGATAGAAATAGGAATCAAACTCCATTTGACCTTCCTGTCTTTGGCAGTTTTCCTGATAACAAAGCCAGCACTCTAGCCATACTGGATAGATTTATATTAGGAAATCATTCCAAGGTTAATCTAAGGATCTCAGAAATGAATTAACTTCCACAGACTGATTGGTTTAGTACCTGATTGTGATGTTGTTCAGTGTTCTTCCCCATTCTAAAGAATAAGTCACACTGACATAATAGGAGATAAAAAAGACCAGCAGTGCTATTTTCCCAGGTGAAAAAGACTTGGAAATGGAAAGAAACTTAGAGGTCTTATACAACTGTCTCACCTTGCAAATGAGACAACTGAGAAGCAGAAGGGTTCAGTGATTTGCTTAATGTTACACACACTGAAAAAGGGAGCTGAATTTGCAAATATTCTGACCACAAATCCAGTAATCTCTCTGTTATACCATATAACCTTTGACTGTTGTATTGTTAAAGCACTTGTTCAAAAAAAACTATATACTAATCAGTTACCAATGAATAATATAAAGAGTTGACTCTGAAAAACAATTTGCATGGATGAGCTTTATTTTAGGTATCTCCTTTCCTCTTGTCACTCTCATTGTTTCTTTTTAGCCAACATCCTTCTTGATATTCATTCTGGATATCCCAAGTCATATAGTCATATGTCGTTCACTCTGGGACCAGTATTTTTAGTTCAAATGTTGTTGTTGTTGTTGTGCACCCTTTGTTTTTCAAAAATGTCTTGACTTGTGTGTGAGTAGGATTGAAGTGAGGCAGAGTTGACCCATTAAGGAAGTACCTGAAGAGGATTTTGCTTTAGATTCAGCCTTTGGCAGTGGTTGTAGGAAAAGATGAATGACTATGGCAGTGGCGGTGAAACATTGAGGCACCATGTTTGAAAAGGGCTGGAAGGCCCAGAGGGTGTAAAAATGGCAGGAATTCTGAAGCAGAAATTACTCTGAGCAAGGCCCAGAAATGAACCATATTTTTGGTCTTAGCTTAGCTATATTGGAAAGATATCCCTTTAGGAATGGCCACCAAGTGATGACTTGTGTGTGTGTGTGTGTGTGTGTGTGTGTGTGTGTGTGTGTGTGTTTATGGGGAAAAGGACTGAAATTCATTGGTGTGGAGACTATCAGTCTGATACTGAATTATGTCAGGCTCATCCTGATAATTCACGATGACAGTAAAGACAATGGAGCTATATCAAAAGATGGGGTTGGGAATAAGGATGAATATTGAGAGTAAATTATTAGACTTGACCTGCATCTCCCATAAAATTTCTATTAAAAATTATGTAATACTACTTACAATCCTAATCCCAAAGGGCTGTTGGGAGACTTAATTAATGTTTTTTTTTTTTCCAATCACCTTGAATACCTTAGATGAAAGGTAGTATATTGAAGTAATTGTAAAAGATGTTTTCTATCTCTGCAGATTTCCCCTGGGATGTTCTGTTCATGAGATACTTACAATCTTTCTGCCTCTCTGCTCTTTTATACACAGTTTCTGATGAAGTTGACTACAGCCTCACTAAGCTTATTATGCGTGCCCACCAATTGGAAGGAAACATTTTCTGGTTATTTTGCTGGGACTCATTGCTAAAAATGTGCTGGTTTTGAGCTTTGAATGAAGACTGCGTATTTGAGTACGTGTGCACTCACAGGCTTATGTGCACATGACTGGGCAATTCCTGGCTGACAACAGTTGAGTGGGAAAGAGTTTTCATGGTTGAGTAGCTTTTAATTTTTCTAAACAGAATGTTTTCTTACGTTAGTGGCTCTATTGCTTATCGTGGTTGACTGTATTATGTTACATGCTAGCTAGTAATTCTTCTCTGTTCCCTTCTGTAGTGTGCTGTAAGAAAAGTGGTTTGGGAGAGAAGAGGGACTGCTGTCTCTACTTGGTGCAGCACACACCCTCTGGTGCCTTGATGTCTTAGTGAAAAAGAAATGCCAAATGTTTGATTGCGTGGGGACAGATATTGAATATTTGCAAAGTTCCTAGACATATTTTCTGTCCTAAGAAAGGGCTAGGAGTGGATAGGTGACTGGGTCTCATGCTGATTTTATATGGCAGCTAAGTGAAATACTGGAAGGGGCTTTGCATTTGATGTTGAAAAAAACAAACAAACAACATGATCTTCAGTCTGGCCTTAGTAATTTATAAGCTGTGTGATTCTAAATTAATTGCTTTCCTTACTGGGCCTCCTTTGTCTCAGTTGTAAAATGGGGTAATGGTTGAATCTACCTCATGAGGTCCTCCTGAGAATCAAGTAAGAATTGTTGTTCAGTCATTTTCAGTTATAGCTGACTCTTCATGACCCCATTTGGAGAAAAATACTGGACACGTTTGCCATTCCCTTCTCCAGCTCATTTTACAGAGGAAACTAAGGCAAACAAGGTTAAGTGACTTTGACAGGGTCACAAATCTGTAAGTATCTGAGGCCAGAGATTCCATAAAATTCATATTTTATGAGATTCATCATGATAGAATGAATGAATGAATGAATGAAAAAGCATTTTATTTCATTTTATTTTATTTTGAAATTTTTATTTAATTAGTTAATTTAGAATATTTTCCATGGTTACAAGATTCATGTTCTTTCCCTCCCTCCCCCCTCCATGGATGCTTCTCGTAGTTGCCGTGCAATTCCACTGGGTTTTACATGTGTCATTGATCAAGACCTATTTCCATATTATTAATATTTGCACTAGGGTGATTGTTTAGAGCGTTCATCTGCAATCATATCCCCATAGAACCACACGATCAAGCAAATGTTTTTTCTTCTATGTTTCTATTCCCACAATTCTTCTTCTCGATGTGGATAGCATTCTTTCTCGTAAGTCCCTCAGAATTGTCCTGGATCATTGCATTGCTGCTAGTAGAGAAGTCCATTACCTTCAATTGTACCACAGTGTATCAGTCTCTGTGTACAATGTTCTCCTGGTTCTGCTCCTTTCGCTCTGCATCACTTCCTGGAGGTTGTTCTAGTTCACATGGAACTCCTCCCATTCATTATTCCTTTGAGCACAATAGTATCAGTGCCCAAATGGTCCTAAAAGACTGTCTGCCCTTTGATCCAGCCATAGGGTTGTACCCCAAAGAGATAATAAGGAAAAAGACTTGTACAAGAATATTCATAGCTGTGCTCTTTGTGGTGGCCAAAAATTGGAAAATGAGGGGATGCCCATCAATTGGGGAATGGCTGAACAAATTGTGGTATATGTTGGTGATGGAATACTATTGTGCTCAAAGAAAAAGCATTTTATTAATTATATACTCTATACCAGACAATTTGCTCAGCCTTAGGGATACAAATACAAAAAAAAAAAGTTGGTCTTTGTTCTCATAGTGTATTAGAGTTTTGGTCTGAGAATTCACTGGAATAGGGAGTAGAGTCTATGGGTAAATCAACTATCATGTACTTTCCAGAAACAATCAATACTGACTTATTTACAGTTCCATGAGCAAGAAGTGGAGGTGCACTAGCACGATGGGGAGATTTCTGTGAAGCAAGGTCAGGTCAATGGGGCTGGCTTAGGTAGGGTAACCTTTCTTTTCCAGTTAGGACTAGGACAAGAGTTGTGAGTCTGGTTAGTAGCCATAGCAACATAGCAGGATATCTGTGAAGCTTGGTGACTGTCACAGACCTGAAGAGGGTGATGTGGATATTTAGTTGAGAGGTTTGCATGGCTATGTTGGAAAGGATATGTGGCAAGACAATACCTTTCGTTTCTGAAAACTGGTCTGTGCTAGGGAAAGATGTGTAAGTATGGGGAGGGGGAGGCAGTCTGGAGTAAAACCACTGCACCTCCTTAGATTTCTCTTTTCTCTTTAGGAAAATGAAGGAGTCCTAACTGATGACCTTGGTGATTCATTCTAGTTCTAGGCTGATGCCTCAGTCCTTTCATCCCTAACTTCTGGTGAGTAAGCCTGAGTGGGCTTGTGGCAGGGTATGGGGAAAAGTAGTCATTCATCCTGATCTTGGATCCAATCTGACTTGGGGACAAATGCCTTTACCATTCAACCCTACTTCACTTTTTTGAATAAGTTCTCATTCTGATGAGAGGAACCTGCTTCTCATTCTGGCATTCTTTCTTTTTAACTTCTCCCAAAGATAGTATAAGAATGCCACTCCCACTGTGTCTCTGTATGTCTGTGTGTGGTATAGATTGTTGGGGGCCCTCGCTCCACATTAGGGACCAGCTAGGCTGACTAATATAGGGGTGGTAGAGTTCTCTAAGGGCAGAAGGATGGTGAAGCACTGATCCTGGAGTCAAGAAGAACTGAGTTCAAATCCATCCTCAGACATTATCTGTGTGACCCAGTCTATCCCTAACATATTTGAATATCTACTCCTGGACAAGTCATTTTACCATCAGTTTCCTCATCTGTAAAATTAGCTGGAGAAGGAAATGGCAAGTCACTCAGTGTCTTTATCAAGAAAATACCAAATGGGATCATGAAGAGTTGAACATACCTGAAAGACAACAACAGTTCTACGCCACCATTGCTACTCCTTTTCCTGTCCCAATACTTATTGGAGAAATTAATTTTACCATTACAAATGAAGGGATTTCTATTTTCATGAGATACTGACATTTTTCTATATATACCTCTCCTTCAGATCATGAACACGGGCATGAACAATAATCCTCTCCTCTTCAGTAGTCTTGATCCCCTGTTTATATTTTCCCTCTCTTTACTCTCAGGTGCATCTCCATTTTTCTGGATCCCCAAAGCATACTCTCTTACTAGATGTTAAGGAGATTACAAAATAATTATTTCCTCTAACAGATCATTGTCAAGTCACGTGAGAAGACAATCATGGATAGCGATAATACACATCAATAGATGATAAGGGTAGTAGAGAGTCATAAATTGTTCTGTTCAGTCCAAGGGAGGAAATCATTATCATTAGAGGTCAGAGAGAGATTAATGAAGGACGTGAATTCGAATTCTATAAAGATCTACTTTGGTCCAATGGTGCCTCACAATGTCAAGTTGATAATTGACTTCTTAAATGCATGCCAGAATCATGTATACATGGGAAAGTTCTGTCAGTCTAGAGGGGTGCAGAATATAGTATCCACATAGTCCAATCCGAGAGATTAAAATAAGTTGGCCACTATGTAATGAATTGCTGGGCAAGTCAATTTGTGAAATAAAAAGTTTAAGTGATATTCAAAACTTGATGTCCTTTTTGGCTTTTTGAATGATAGTTCTAGGGTAGCTAAAAAGAGCAGGGGGTGGTTTAGAATCATTCTTTTTAGATTATCTATAAAAATTAATTTAACTACAAGTATTTTGTATGTGGTGATTTTTTTTACCCCAGTGAAAAATGAATAGAAACTTTATTGAAAGAACTAAACCACATCAAAATGGGTATTCTTATCATAATGAAACTAGAATCGGTAAAGGAAGCAGATCCTGGATTGGGGTGATGATCTTTAGGTGCAGCTTTATAGAAGCAAAGAAACTAGAATTATTTTGCCCAATTACATGCCAACAAATTTAACAATTTAAGTGAAATGAAAGGATACTTACAAAAATATAAATTGCCTAGGCTAACAGAGGATAAAATGGAATATCTAAATAATCCTATTTTAGAAAAATAAATTGAACAGAACTTAAATGAATTTCATAAGAAAAAATATCAAGTGCAGATGGATTGACAAGGGAATTTTACTAAACATTTAAAGATCATCTAATTCCAATATTAAATTAATTCTTTGGAAGAATTATAAAGAAAGAGTTCATTAACTAAACCAGGAAAAACAAAAAAAGAGAAAGAAAATTATAGGCCAATTTCATTGATAAACATCAAAGCAAAAATTCTAAATAAAATACCTGCCAGGAGATTACAAGAATATATCATGAATATCATACATTGTGACTAAACAAGATTTTACCAGGCATTCTGAGATGGTTAATATAAAGAAAACTATTAACAATTGATTACATCAACAAAAAATATTACAAAAATCATATGATGATATCAATATGTATATAGAAAAAGCTTTTGACAAAATATAACACTCACACTTGAAAACATAGGTTTAAATGGATTTTTCCTTAGAATAATAAGTATATAATTAAAACCATTAACAAGTATTATTTATAGTGAGGATGTTAGAAGCCTTTCCTATAAGATCAGGAGTGAAATAACAATATTCATTATCACCAACTTTATTTAATGTTGTATTAGAAATGCTAGCAATAGCAGTAAGAGAAGAAAAAAATTAAAGGAATAAGAAATGGCAAAGGGCTATAAAATTATTTCTTCACAGATATGATGATATATATGCATATATATACAATCCTAGAGATTCAACTAAAGATTAGCTGAAACTATTAATAATTTTGCAAAGTAGCATGATTTAAAATAAGCCCACATAAATCATCAGCCTTTATATCACCAACAATGTCCTCTAAGAAGAAATTTCAAGATGTAACCCATTTAAACTAACCCTAGAGTGAATAAAATATCTAAGTGTGTATCTTCTAAAACAAACTGAAAATATATATGAAAACAATTATAAAATGCTTAAAGAAATAAAGTCAGATTTAAGTAATTGGAGAAATGTTAATTAAAAATTATTAAATATGGAGGGGCAGAACCACTATAATTAAAATGACAATCCTACCTAAACTAATTTTCCTATTCAATATCAATATAAATGAAATTATAAAAAATATTTTATTGAACTAAAAAAATGACAAAATTCATCTGAAAAAATAAAAGCTCCAGGATATAAAAAGAATTAATTAAAAATGTAAAGGAAGGAAGTTTAGTAATATCAGATTTTGAACTATATTAGAAAGTGATAATGATCATATACATGGTACTGGTTATGAAATAGAAGAATAGACCAGTAGAACAGAACAGATGTAAAGCAAACCCGTGTAGAATGTTATAGTAATTTTGTTTTTGACAAAAGTAAAAATCCAAGTTTTTTTAAATAGTAATTCACTATTTGGTAAAGATTGCTGGGAAAACTGGAAAGCGGTCTGGCAGAAACTAGATATAGACCAATATCTTGAACCAATTACTAAAATAAGATCAAAATGGTTATGTGATGTAGGCATAAAAAGAGATATAAGGAAATTAGAAGAATAAGGAACATATTATCTATCAGTTTTATCCACAGGGAAGAGCTTACAAATAAACAAGAAATAGAAAGCATTTTGAGATATAAAATGGATAATTTTAAATATATAAAATTGAAATGTTTTTTCCAAATAAAACTAATATACCCAAAATTAGAAGGCAAGAAGTAAGTTGGGAAAATCTGTACAGATATTTTCTCAGTTGGAGGTCTCATTTATAAAACATATAGAAAACTCTCAAATACATAAAAATATTAGTCATTCCGCAATTAATTAATGGTCAAAATATACGAACAGTTTTTAGATGAAAAAATCAAAGTTATATATAACTATGTGAAAAATACTCTAACTCATTATTTATTACATAAATGCAAATCAAAATAATTCTGTGATATCATATCATATCCATAAGATTTGCTAAAATGATAAAAGGGCAAAATGACAAATGAGAGGATATGGAAAAATGAGTACATTAATATACTACTGGTGAAACTGTGAACTGATCCATTCATTTTTGAGAGTAATCTGGAATTACACTCAAAGATTTATAAAACTATCTATCTTTTGACCCAGAAATACTATTATTAGGTTTTTTTCCTAAGTTGATCATGGGAAAAGGAAGAGAAACTTTTTCTTCTAACATACTTACAGCTGCTCTCTGTGGTGGCAAAAAACTGGAAATCGATGAAATGCCCATCAATTAGGAAATGGATAAACAAATTATGGCATATGATGGTGATGAAATATTACACTATTTTAAAAGATGACAAAAACATTGGAAAAAACATGGAAAGACCAAATGAAATTTTGAAGAGTGAAATAAGCATAAAGAAGAGTATTATATGCAGTTACAGAAATATTATTTGAAGAATGTTATGTTTTTTCACCTCCAGAGAAAACCCAGTAAATAAAAATAATTAAAACATAGTTAACTAGTATTACACACACACACACACACACACACACACACACACACAGAGTTCTTTGTCAAATGATGCCTTCTCTTATTAGGGGAGGAGAAAGAGGGAAATTTAACTGGGTATTTTAATGCAATGAACGAATAAATAGTGGTAGTCTCTCGGTGACCGAGAATGACCATTGTCTTTGTGCATTATCATCTATTGATGTACCCTCATGTGGCTTTGGAGTCCAAAGGCTGAGGCGCAGAGTCTGTGGTACATGGGGCATGGGACTCCAGTTGTTATGGGAGGTGCGGTTGTGGCCTGGTGTAGGCGTTCACGCCCAGAGGCAAGACGTCGACGTCGCTCATCTTCAAAGGTGGTGGCGGCATGGTGAATGTGGGCTCGCCAGCTGCTTCTGTCAGAGGCAGCGAGTTCTAGTTGCTTTGGTGTAATGCCAGCCCACTTCAAGTTGGACTTTAGCTGATCCTTGAATCTTTTCTTTGGTCGGCCTTGTTTCCTGAGTCCAGCTGACAGTTCACCATAGAATACCTGTCTTGGTATTCGCTCTGGGTCCATGCGGATGACGTGTCCAGACCATCGTAGCTGGGTTTTGAGGACCAGGACTTCGATGCTGGTGGAGTTGGCTCTGTTGAGGACTTCCTGATTGGTGATTTGGTCCTGCCATCGGATCCTCATGATTGACTGGAGGGAGCATTGGTGGAATTGTTCCAGCTGTTTCATGTGCTTCTGGTACAGTGTCCATGTCTCGCAACCGTACAGGAGCGAGCTGAGGACCACTGCGTTGTACACTTTGAGCTTCGTTGCAGTGTTTACACCGATGTGTTGGAGGACTTTGGAGCACAGCCGCCCGAGTGCCTGGCTGGCCTTTTGGATCCTGGCATTGATCTCGTGGTCTAGGGACCCATCGTGGGCGATGGTGCTGCCCAGGTACTTGAAAGTGTTAATGTTAGAAAGCTGCGTGCCATCGATTGTAATGCATGGCTGGTTCGTTGGCCTCCCTGGTGCAGGTTGGAACAGCACCTCTGTTTTGCTGAGGCTGATAGTCAGGCCAAACAGTTTTGTTGCGGTGGAGAACCTGTCCTAAATGGTTTGAAGATGATTTTCTTGGTGGGCCATGAGAGCACAGTCATCTGCAAAGAGAGCTTCCAGGATGAGTCTCTCTGTTGTCTTTGTTTTTGCAGTCAGGCGGCGAAGGTCGAATAGTGAGCCATCTAGTCGGTATTTGATGTAGACGCCCAGGTCTAGATCCATCACAGCATGTCGTAATACCTGGGTGAAAAATAGGTTGAATAGTACCGGAGCGAGGACACAGCCTTGTTTCACGCCATTGGAGATGTTGAAGCGATCTGAAGTCTCTCCACCAGATAGGACTTCCCCTGTTATGTCGACATGAAAGAGCTGGATCAGTTTGACAAATTTTGCTGGGCAACCGAGCTTGCTGAGGATCACCCACAATGTGTCCCTGTTCACTGTGTTGAACACCTTTGTCAGGTCTATGAAGACAAGGTAGAGACTTAGGTTCTGCTCAAGGCATTTTTCCTGCATTTGCCTCACGGTGAAGACCATGTCGATGGTGCTACGATCTGGTCGGAAGCCACATTGTGATTCAGGCAGGTTCTGCTCTGAAACAGATGACAGGAGTCTGTTGAGTTTAACACGGGCAAGGATCTTTCCGGCAGTGGAGAGTAGTGAGATGCCTCTGTAGTTGTCACAGGCTGCTTGTGAGCCTTTGTTCTTATATAGGGCTATGATGGAGGCATCTCTGAGTTCTGGGGGCATGTCTTCCTCTTCTCATATGCTGGTCAGCACTATGTGGAATGCCTGGAGGGCCTTTCCATTTAAGGCCTTGTACACCTCGGTTGGGATCCCCGGCACTGGGTGCCTTGCCTGCACTCATTTGTTTAATGGCTTTTTGGACTTCCTCTATTGAAGGAGGGACATCAAGTTGTTCAATGGTGCAGTTTTGGGGGATCTGGTCAAGGGCTCTTTGGTTGACTGAAGAAGGTCAGTTGAGAAGCTGACTGAAGTGTTCTTTCCACCTGTTGCTGATGCCTTTTTTATCTTTTATGAGAGTGTCACTGTCAGAGGATAGCAAGGGAGTGGTGGTGGGTTTTAATGGCCCACAGACAGTCCTGAGGGCACTGAAAAATTGTTTGTAGTTTTTCGTATCAGCAAAATGCTGGATTTCTTTTGCCTTTTTTTCCCACCATCGGTCTTGCATCTTCCTGATCTCATGCGGCGCCATGGCTTGGAGAGACTTGAATCTGTCCTTTTTAGGAGCAAAGTTTGGGTTATTTTGCCACTCCATAAAGGCTTTGTTCTTTTTGCTCAATAGGTCTTCAATAGCAGTGTTGTTCTCATCGAACCAGTCCTGGTGGTTGCATTGTTTGGGGCCTAGGACTGCTTTTGATGTTTCCTTCACTGCATCTCTGAACTGGTTTCATTTCTTGGTTGAGGTTCCAGTGAGTGGTCCCTTGGCAGACAGCTTGTCGTCCAGGCAGGACAGGAATGTTTGCAAATAAGATGGATCTCTAAGACGACTCACGTTGTAAAATGCGTGAACTGTCTGGGCGCGTTTTTGGATGGCGAGGCGCAATGCGCATTTGAAGAGTCGCTCTAATCAATCGGTGGTCTGTCCAGCATTCAGCTCCTCTCATGACTCTGGTGATCTTTACATCCTGGATGTCTCGCCGGCGTACAATGATGTAGTCAATGAGATGCCACTGTTTTGATCTTGGGTGCATCCACGTTGTTTTATATTTGTTCGCCATTCTGAACACAGTGTTCGTGATGGTGAGTTCGAACTCTGAGCATTTGCTGAGTAGCAGTAGGCCGTTGTTGTTCATTTTGCCCACGCCGTGTTTGCCGAGCACTCCTTTCCATCTTTCATGGTCCTGGCCAACACGGGCGTTGAAGTCTCCCAGTAGTATCAGCTTGTCATTTGTGGGCACTGAGTGCAGGACGGCACTCAGGTCAGATGCTCGATGGTCTCCTCTGTGCTGGTCAGTGTTGGGGCGTATGCACTGATGATTGTGGCATACTGGTCTTTGCTGAGAGGCAAACGGATCTTCATGAGCCTCTCGCTGATGCCCACAGGCAAGTCTGGCAGCTGTTTGAGCAAACTGGTCTTGATGGCCCGGCCAACACCGTGGATTCTGTCTTCATTTGAGGCTCTACCTTTCCAGAAGAAGGTGTATCCAGTGGTGGGTTCGCTGAGTGATCCCTCTTCTGGTAAGCGTGTTTCACTTAAGGCTGCAATGTCAATGTTATATCATGCCAGTTCTATACCGATTAGAGCTGTTCTTCTCTCAGGTCTTGGGGTATTCTCTCTATCAAATAATGTCCTGATGTTCCATGCTCCTAGTAGGAGTTTCTTTGTATTTTGTTTCTTTTGATTTCGACTGCTTAAAGGGATGACTCGCCAGCTGTGGGTGTGTTGACCCAGTGTTTGTAGGGCAGGCAATGTTTGAGATGCCTTTTCTAGTCCCCTCCCTTGATTAGGGTGAGCAGTGCTGTCCTAGAGAGGGCTGCTCAGTTGCCCAGGATGCTGCTGAACGTCTCTGCTGCCCTACAGGGCCAAGCGACCACTGGTCCGTGGGCCACCTACATGCAGGATCATGACTACAACTGCCAGTGGTTGTTGCGTTGCCACTCCCCCATCGCCGCAGGTCTTGAAGAGGGTGGACAGGGTCAGGAAAGATGAGTGTGCACAAAGATACGTGTGGGTGAAGGAGATTTAAGTGGAAAAGTCGATGCACAGAGACAGTCCCACTCTCTCGGTGTTGGAAGCCTGGGTCCAGTGGCACGAAAAAAATTGTTACATCTGGAGACTTCCTCAGCTGCATTGGATGGCCGTGTTGTCTTTTGTGCTCCAACACGCCCTAAGCACTCCACAGTGCTTTGCTGCGTCGCCATCTCAGCCGTTGAACCTTCTTATTGGTTTCTTCTGCCTGTTCTTCAGTCTTCACATGCTGGGTGAGCAAATAAAATTAAAAACAAGAAAGAAACTATAAGTTAGTTTCATTGTATGCTCAAAGGGAACAAGAAACATAATTTATTGGAACTTTGGCCACCTCTACATGTGGTATTTCTGAGTATGAATAAAAAGGTCACCATGAAATTACACATGTCCTTAGCATATACCAATTGCTTTGTAATTGGTATAGAAAGATAGATAAAAGAAACAATTTTGAAAAGAACCTGGAAAATTACATACAATATATAAACAAAAGATTTACTAAATACTGTGTGCCAAGCACAGGAGACTCAAACATGTCATATGTACACATGTCTCTTTATTATATTTTTAGAGAAATTAAAGAAGTCAAATTAAGAAACCTTGTATCCATAAATAATGAATATTTTCTACCAGGAGAGTCAGAAACCATTGAACAAAGTAAGTACCAAGTAACAGTGAAAAAAATAAATTAATCGAATGAACAGAAAGAAAATGACTAATTGTCGAAGCAGAAATCATTTTGGAATCAGATTATTCAACTCGAGTACTTTTAAAACAAAATCATTTCTAATTATACAGCTTATGAAAAGAAGCTGTTTCCAAGCACATGGTTGGCCAACATGCCCCAGTCCTCCTGTCTCCCATAAGCAGATCCCTGGAGTCTCTTATGAGGATGCCTTCTTCCTAGGTTATCTATACAGTTGCCAAACCCTATTTCATAAGCATTGGTTAGAATTTGAACATATATCTTCTGAAATCAATGCCTTTCTCAGAATCTTTCTCCCATGTTTAGATCAGGAGTTAGCAAATCACAGCTGGTGGGGCAAATTCTACCTGTTGCATGCCAGTTAAGAATTATTTTTTGCGGGGGGTGGAGTCAAGATGGCAGCTTAGCAAGCAGCAAAAGTTCAGACCTCGTGGAAGACCCTTCCTTACTGATACAGACTGAATGCTCCTAGGGCACCGAAATCCAAGCTGAACAACAGGACAGAAGCGGGGAACCCTCCTTCTGGACTCAAATCAAAAGGTATGCCCCCCCAAATGCAGAATCCGAGAATACTCAGGGCTAAGGGGAAGGCAGAGCGAAGGTCCCAGGACCCCTCCCCCACAACCCAGAGCGCTGAGCCCATGGCAGCAGCGGGAACCTCTGAGTAGGCAAAGGTGCTGGTTTGGAAGGTCTATCTTGGGAGCAGCGGGGAGCCGGGCTCAGAGCATCCAGCTTGGACAGTGGGGAGGAAGCCAGGGAGAGATAGGCCTTGGCTGGGTCCCTCCATTGGGCTCCAGCCTCACCTTTGCCTCGGGGCACAACCAGATCAATCCAGCTGAACCTAATTCAATAAGAACTCCTCAGAGTTTAGGGAGGCAGGCAAAGGCACTTGAGGACAGCAGAGAAGCAGCTGGAGAGAATTGGAGAGAGCCTAGGCGGCCCAGCCTTTCAGGAGTCTTCAGAGCCTCAGAGCTTCATACCACATACAGCCCAACCCACTTGAACTCAATCCAATCAAAAGCCTCCAGAGGACAGGGAAACTAACATTCCTCCCCTAGAGACTGTACCAAGAGATCTGACAAAGCTCCAAGAGGGGAGACTGACAGCCCCCAAACCAAAACAAAATGAGAGGAGCAAGAGCACAGCCAAATACGGGGAGCAAATAAGGGGTAAACTCGAGCAAACAACAGAAAAAGAAGAAAGAAATTACAATAGATAGCTTCTGCACAGGTAATGAGCAAAGAGCGAATGAAACAGAGGGGGAGGGATCAGCAAAGGAAAAATCAGAAATCCCAGCGAATTGGATACAGGCTTTGGAAGAAATCAAAATACAATTCAAAACACAATTAAGAGAGGCTGAAGACAATTGGGAAAAGAACTTAAAAACTAAGATAAGTCATCTAGAAACAGAAAATAGTGTCTTGAAAGCCAAAATCAACCATCTGGAAAATGAGGCAAAGGAGATGAAAGATGAGGCAAAGCAGATGAAAGATGAGGTGAAGAAGATGAAAGATGACCTCCAAAAAAAATCCGACCAAAAGGAAAAGGATGACCAAAAAAACTAAGGATGAAATCCA
Organism: Monodelphis domestica; assembly: GCF_027887165.1. Taxonomy (NCBI): domain Eukaryota; kingdom Metazoa; phylum Chordata; class Mammalia; order Didelphimorphia; family Didelphidae; genus Monodelphis; species Monodelphis domestica. The sequence goes on from NC_077227.1 coordinate 249,163,707, forward strand.
GTCTTTAAGGACCAGAATACAACAATTAGAATCGAGCGACTTCACAAGGCATCAGGACTCTATAAAACAAAACCAAAAGACTGAAAAATCTGAGGAAAATATGAAGCATCTCATTCACAAAACAGAGGATTTAGAAAATCGTTCAAGGAGAGACAATTTAAGAATTATTGGCCTACCAGAAGACCATGACAAAAGAAAAAGTCTGGACATTATATTACAGGAAATTATTAAAGAAAACTGCCCCGAGATCCTTGAACAAGAGGGAAAAGTGGAGATTGATAGAATCCACAGATCACCTCCTCTACTTAATCCTCAACTGATAACACCCAGGAATGTTATAGCCAAATTCAAGAACTATCAGACCAAAGAAAAGATATTACAAGCTGCCAAGAAGAAGTCATTCAGATACCAAGGAACCACAGTGAGGATAACTCAGGATCTGGCTGCATCCACACTGAAAAAAAGAAAGGCATGGAATATGATATTCCGGAAAGCAAGGGAACTAGGTCTACAACCAAGACTAGAGCTTAAAAATAGGTTAATATTAAAAGAAATGAGAAAAGAAACAAATGGGGGTAAATTTATATGTCATAAAGAAGCTCATGGTGGGAGGGGGGAGAACATCAATACACTGGAAGGGTAAAGAGGTCAGAGACAGGAAATACTCAACTTTTATATGATTTGAAAGTGACTCAAAGAGGGAAAAACAATCCAATCCATTGGGGGCAGAGAATAGATTTGCACCCTATAGGGGAGTAGAAGGGTAACAAACGGTCTGGTGGGGAGGGAAGCAGTACAAGAGAGGGAAGGAGCAGGGGGTTAATTTTAGAAAGACTATAGGGAAAATAAGGGGGGGGGATAAATAGAGAGGGGGTAGAAAGGGAAGTCAAATAAGGGTGAGAACAAGGGGGACTGTTCAAAAGCAAACATTGATGTAGAAGGAAATAGTGAAAGAAGAAAAGGCAGGAAAAGGAGCAGAAATCAAAATGCTGGGAAATACACAGCTAGTAATCGTAACTCTGAATGTGAATGGAATGAACTCACCCATAAAACGCAAGTGAATACCAGAGTGGATTAGAGTCCAAAACCCTACCATATGCTGTCTACAAGAAACACATGAGAAAGGTAGACACACATAGGGTGAAAGTAAGAGGGTGGAGCCAAATCTATTGGGCATCAACTGACAAAAAGAAGGCAGGAGTCACAATCATGATATCCGACAAAGCCAAAGTAAAAATAAATCTAGTTAAAAGAGATAGGGAAGGTAATTACATCCTGATAAAAGGCAGTATAGACAGTGAGGAAATCTCTGTACTCAAAATGTATGCACCAAATGGCATAGAATCCAAATTTCTAAAGGAGAAACTAGAGGAACTCAAGGACGAAATAGATAGAAAAACTATACTAGTGGGAGATCTGAACCTTCCTCTATCCGAACTAGATAAATCAAACCAAAAAATAAATAAGAAAGAAGTAAGAGAAGTGAATGAAATCTTAGAAAAATTAGAGTTAGTAGACATGTGGAGAAAAATAAATAGGGACAAAAAGGAATATACCTTCTTTTCTGCAGCACATGGTACATTCACAAAAATTGACCATGTATTAGGGCATAAAAACATTACAAACAAGTGCAAAAGAGCAGAAATAATAAATGCAACTTTCTCAGATCACAATGAAATGAAAATAATAATTAGTAAGGGAACATGGAGAGGTAAATAAAAAATTAATTGGAAATTAAACAATACAATTCTCCAAAACCAGTTAGTTAAAGAACAAATCATAGAAACAATTAATAACTTCATTGAAGAAAATGACAATGATGAGACATCCTACCAAAATCTATGGGATGCAGCCAAAGCAGTACTCAGGGGGAAATTGATATCCTTGAGTTCATATATAAACAAATTAAGAAGGGCAGAGATCAATGAATTGGGCATGCAAATTAAAAAGTTAGAAAGTGAACAAATTAAAAATCCTCAGATGAAGACTAAATTAGAGATCCTAAAACTCAAAGGAGAAATTAATAAAATTGAAAGTCAAAGAACTATTGATTTAATAAATAAGACTAGAAGCTGGTACTTTGAAAAAACAAATAAAATAGACAAAGTACTAGTCAGTCTAATTAAAAAAAGGAAAGAAATAAACGAAATTGACAGTATCCAAGATGAAAAAGGAGACCTCACCTCTAATGAAGAGGAAATTAAGGCAATCATTAAAAACTACTATGCCCAATTATATGGCAACAAATATGGCAATCTAGGTGATATGGATGAATACTTACAAAAATATAAATTGCCTAGACTAAAAGAGGAAGAAATAAATTACCTTAACAACCCCATTTCAGAAAAAGAAATTGAACAAGCCATCAAAGAACTCCCTAAGAAAAAATCCCCAGATCCAGATGGATTCACAAATTAATTCTATCAAACATTCAAAGAACAACTAATCCCAATATTAAACAAACTATTTGACAGAATAGGCCAAGAAGGAATTCTACCAAATTCATTCTACAACACAAACATTGTACTGATCCCAAAGCCAGGCAGGTCAAAAACAGAGAAAGAAAACTATAGACCAATCTCCCTAATGAATATAGACGCAAAAATCTTAAATAGGATACTAGCAAAAAGACTCCAGCAAGTCATCACAAGGGTCATCCACTATACAGGCAGGATTCATACCAGGAATGCAAGGATGGTTCAACATTAGGAAAACCATCCACATAATTGACCATATTAACAAGCAAACTGACAAAAATCACATGATTATCTCAATAGATGCAGAAAAAGCTTTTGATAAAATACAACACCCATTCCTACTAAAAACACTAGAAAGTATAGGAATAGAAGGGCCTTTCCTAAAAATAATAAACAGTATATATCTAAAACCATCAGCAAACATCATCTGTAATGGGGATAAACTAGAAGCCTTTCCAATAAGATCAGGAGTAAAACAAGGATGCCCATTATCACCTCTATTATTTAATATTATATTAGAAACACTAGCAGTAGCAATTAGAGAAGAAAAAGAAATTGAAGGTATTAAAATTGGCAATGAGGAGACCAAGCTGTCACTCTTTGCAGACGATATGATGGTTTACTTAAGGAATCCTAGAGAATCAACCAAAAAGTTACTCGAAATAATCAACAACTTTAGGAAAATTACAGGATACAAAATTAACCCTCATAAGTCATCAGCATTTCTATATATTTCCAACGCATCTCAGCAGCAAGAAATAGAGAGAGAAATCCCATTAAAAATCACCCTACAGAATATAAAATACTTAGGAATCTATCTCCCAAGACAAACACAGAAACTATATGAACACAACTACAAAACACTTTCCACACAGCTAAAACTAGATCTAAACAATTGGAAAAACATTGATTGCTCATGGGTAGGATGAGCTAACATAATAAAAATGATAATCCTACCAAAATTAATTTACTTATTTAGTGCCATACCCATTGAACTACCAAAAACCTTCTTTACTGAATTAGAAAAAACCATAACTAAGTTCATTTGGAAGAACAAAAGATCAAGGATATCCAGGAAAATCATGAAAAAAGAAATGCAAAGGAAGGAGGACTTGCAGTCCCAGATCTCAAACTATACTATAAAGCGATGGTTATCAAAACAATTTGGTACTGGCTAAGAGACAGAAAGGAGGATCAGTGGAATAGACTTGACATAAATGATCAAACCCAAAGACCCCAGCTTTTGGGACAAAAATCCATTATTGGATAAAAACTGCTGGGAAAATTGGAAGACAGTGTGGGAGAGATTAGATTTGGATCAACACCTCACACCCTACACCAAGATAAATTCAGAATGGGTGAATGACTTGAACGTAAAGAAGGAAACTATAAGTAAATTAGGTGAACACAGAATAGTATACATGTCAGACCTTTGGGAAGGGAAAGATTTTAAAACCAAGCAAGTCTTAGAGTCACCAAATGTAAAATAAATTATTTTGACTACATCAAATTAAAAAGGTTTTGTATAAACAAAACCAATGTAAATAAAATCAGAAGGGCAGCAACAAATTGGGAAACAATCTTCATAAAAACCTCTGACAAAGGTTTAATTACTCAAATTTACAAAGAGCTAAGTCAATTGTACAAAAAATCAAGTCATTCTCCAATTGATAAATGGGCAAGGGACATGAACAGGCAGTTTTCAGTCAAAGAAATCAAAACTATTAATAAGCACATGAAAAAAGTGTTCTACATCTCTTATAATCAGAGAGATGCAAATCAAAACAACTCTGAGGTATCACCTCACACCTAGCAGATTGGCTAACATAACAGCTATGGAAAGTAATGAATGCTGGAGGGGATGTGGCAAAGTAGGGACACTAATTCCTTTTTGGTGGAGTTGTGAATTGATCCAACCTTTGTGGAGGGCAATTTGGAACTATGCCCAAAGGGCAATAAAAGACTGTCTGCCCTTTGATCCAGCCATAGCACTGCTGGGCTTGTACCCCAAAGAGATAATAAGGAAAAAGACTTGTACAAGAATATTCATAGCTGCCCTCTTTGTGGTGGCAAAAAATTGGAAAATGAGGGGATGCCCTTTAATTGGGAAATGACTGAACAAATTGTGGTATATGTTGGTGATAGAATATTATTGTGCTTAAGGGAATAATAAAGTGGAGGAATTCCATAGGAACTGGAGCAACCTCCAGGATTTCATGCAGAGCAAAAGGAGCAGAACTAGGAGAACATTGTACACAGAGACTGATACACTGTGGCACAATCAAATGTAATGGACTTCTCCATTAATGGCAAAGCAGTGATTCTGAACAACTGGAAGGGATCTGTGAGAAAGAACACTATCCACATTCAGAGGAAAAACTGTGTGAGTAGAAACACAGAAGAAAACCAACTGCTTCATTACATGGGTGGAGGGGATATGATTGGGGATGTAAACTCTAAATGAACATCCTAGTGCAAACATCATCAACATGGAAATAGGTTCTGATCAAGGACACATGTAATAACCAGAGGAATTGCACGTCAGCTACCATAAGGGTGAAGGGAAGGGAGGGAGGGAAATAATATGTTTCTTGTAATCAAGGAATAATGTTCTAAATTGACTAAATAAATTATCTTTATAAAAAGAAAATAACCTCATATATTTGTAAAGAATCTAAGTAAAAAATATTTGGCCTCATGTTGTTGAAAAGTTGCCCTTTATATAGCAAATGACAAAAACTTGCATGGTGTTCATGAACCTTGGCACAGAAGAACTGTGTTTTATAAGTGTGTAAAACAAAGTTATTTTGAAATGTGAATTCTCTTTGTTACAAAGAAAACAAAGTGTCAGCTTTGTGAAGAATTGTGTCAGGTGCCAGAAAGAAGCAGAAGTAATCTGTGCGTTTATCCTGTGCTGTTTCAACCCTCTGGCTTTTTTATATAAGCTTGTTTATAGGTCGGGGGCTCTTTACAGTGGTTTTGAGTAAAAACACCAGATCAAGCCTTGTGTGCCAGGGTAGCCTTTGACCTACTGTGGGAGATGAGGTAGAAACAGCTGCATCTTCAGAGCTCCCCTATCCCTTCTCATATCACAAATGATAATTTAGTCATTAGCTAGAGCCAAACCAAGTGGGGAAATTTCTCTTAAAACAATTTTAACCAGCTATTAACTCAGTGAAATTTCTGTTAGAAGCAAAAATTGATGTGTATGGCCCTAGGATAGTTACTCTAGAGACCACATTGGAAGCAGCCCAGGTGAACCTTGAAGATGTGAGTGCCTCTCAGGAGAAATTTAAAACAGAAATTGATTCTGTGAAGACTGTCTCAGCTACACTAATAAAATAAAATCTCTCCCCATCAGAAAAGGAAAGAATATTAGAGAATGAAGACAAAATGGATATCCATGACAACTATGTGTGTGTGTGTGGGGGGGGGGGGAAACTGAGGAAAATAAGATCAATGTGGGACCTTAAATTACTTGTCTTAGATATCACTCATGATTTTAACATAGCAACTGCTTAAAATAAACTTTGTTTAGTAAATGTTGTATTAAACTCTTTTGCCCATTTTACAGATGGAGAAACTGAAGGAAGGATATATTAGTGAAATTATCTCTGATTGCCCAATTTTCAAGTAAGGAGAATTGGGAATACATTTTAAGCATTCTAATTCAGGATCTCATTTTAACAGTAGACCATATACCCCTGCTGTGCTTAGATTAATTGGGTCACTACTGGAAATTCACTTTGATTTTCCTCTGCTAATTGAAAAAGAATTTTGAGTCCCAAATCACCCTGCAGGCTTGGCAATGACATTATTTTAGAAACCAACATGGAGGAGAGAGAATAATTTGCTTTTTTGTGGCTTTGGCCTTAGGATAAAGGAATATTGACCTGTCAAATTGTGAGTTAGGATAGAGTTTGTGATTCTGGCAAGGCTTATATACATAGTTTTTTTTATTGATTTATGCAAAGTGGTACATATTTTTCAATGTCTATGGAAAGAAAAACACAAAAGGTCATGATCCTTTACTGTTTCAAATGAAAATCTTTCTACCCAAAGAAGAGTTCTAGTAGCAGTGATTTTTATTCACCAGCTCTTCAGTATGATACATATTGGTCAAGGGCAAATATTTACTTATGAACATTGAGTTATAAAAAAAGTTCAAAACTATGCTTTTTTTGGAAAAAATTTCACTTAAGGCTTTTAAAAAAAAAACTTACCAATTGAAAATATTGCTTGACTCTTCTACATTCTGAGAAATATTACATATATTAGTTATTTCTCCTTTTGTAGTTTGAAAATAGTATTTCTATTTTAGTGGAAGAGAGATCTAGAGAGTGGTGATTTAACTTTTTAAAATAAGACTGATGAGTTTATTTGTATTGTTATTCATTCATAGAATCTTTGAGCTGGAACAAATAAAATTATCTATATATATAATACATATGTGTGTGTGTAGCACTTTAATGACCTTAAAATAATGTTGTCTTTTGTTGTCATTGTTATTGTTATAGGAAAATAGGATAAATAATACCTTGTGCATTCCATCAGTAGTTTTGCTAGGTTTTTGACTCCATGGAACATTATCCACCCTCTGGGTACCACCTAAACGCATACTCTGTTCTGCTTTTCATCTTCTTGTATGTTATCTCTCCTTATTACATTGCAAACTCCTTAAGGGCAGAGCTGTTTTTCTTATTGGTATCCCCAGAACTTGGCACAGTTCCTGGCACATAAGAGGTGATAAATAAATATTAATTGATTTGAACTAAACAAAGGAAAATGAGTCCTTGAGAAAAGTGGTAACTTACTCAAGGCCACACAGATCTGTATTTCCTAGTACATTTCTCTCTCTATTATGTGATGCTTACCTATGATATGTCATGGGGTATATTAGTGGATTGAATAAGGGTGGAATAACTGAAGAAGGGATGGTAGATTACACTAAAACATCTACAAAACCTGAAATATCTACTAGTTATAAAAGTGCATTACAAACCCTGGGGCAAGAAAGTAAAGATGATAATGGGAAACCTGTGCATGTAAACACCATAATAGCTCATTTACAAGAAACTCCAGAACCATATCTTGGGACAGAAGTGGAAGAACAAAAGCACAAACCTCTCACTGATATAGGGGCAAGTGGATCTGTATTGAAGTCATTCCCAGAAGATACCACCCTAGAGGGGATGGATTCTATGTTAACAGATTCACAAGAGGGAGTAGATACACAAGAACCTGATCCAAAAGATATGGTAGAACCTGTGCACTCCAGTAATATAATAGCAGATCCAGAGGAAGAAGTAAACCCACAAGAATCAAATTTGTCACCACAGAACTCAGAATTAGAGCATATTACTGGGCAACAGTCAGAATAAGAATTGGGAAATACAGAAATCACTAAAATAGGGTCAGACCAAGACACAAAACCTGGGTTAGCAACACGTGACACAGAATTACAACAGGTCACTGAACAAAAGCTTATGAAAGACCTGAAGAGTACAGAAATCAGTGACCAAGACTCAGACTCAGACCCAGATGATACAGTACCAAATGGTACAATAATAGTTGAACAAAAAAAGTGATGAAGAACAGGAACCTTATAAGTATATTAAGCTTTATGATAAAGTTCATAAAGATTTAGACGAATGGGACACAAATTGGCATAGTAAACACCTGAATTCAGAACAAACAAGCTTTTCTGATTCTGATTCTGATTCAGCACTTGAAAACATGGGAAACTCTTTATCATTAGAGGAAATACTGTTTATTGCAGGAGTCAGTAGTTATGAAGAATTTTGTAAGAAATATGACTTAGGGGACAGTGACACTGAATTGGAAGTAATATGATACAGAACTTGTTACTAGGACTGGTTTGAGTTCTATAGGGTAGCAAACAACACGAAAACCTTATAAGAACTCAGATTGGTACTAGGCATAAGATCTGACACATGATTCACTAAGAAACTTTAATCAAATCAGAAAAACCCCTAAGCCCATAATGACAATTCCTGGCTGGGGAAAAGAAAAAAAAACCTATGACAAGTCCAAGAACCCCAGTAAATGTAGATGAGAAACATCCAAGATGCTATTGGAGCATCTTACCCGAACAAAATTATTGCATGAAACCAAAATAGAATAATGCCCAAGACAGATAGTATAAATTTGGGTTAGTTAGATCAGGGAGGATTAGTGTAGCCTGTGAAACACAGGAGAAGCAGTTCCTTGCAGAACCTGGGAGTTTATTTGGGTGGATTTAGAATCCCTTAGAATTATTAAACTTATATATGAATTTCAATCTCAAGTCTAGACTAAACTATCATTAACCTCTATAATCAACCACATAGGAATAGAATAATTGCCTTACAATCACACATTAAGAAAGTTACCTACATTCATTACAAATTTAAAAAAAATCTCACTTTCACACATGAGGATGGCAGAAACATCTTTTATAAAATTTCACTCACATGCATCAAAATATTCACTCTTACATGCACATACATGTTAACTTTACACACATACACATGATCCCGTAGTTCCGGATACCTGAGATCATCTTTCAAGGAAAAATGACAGGTAGGTATGTATCCTGTAAAGGAGAAGGCACCCTGGACCTGTGACAAACTTCAAGTAATACCAAAGGATGGAAGATACACAGACAACTGGAAAGAACTTTGAATCAAAGACATTATGGGGAATGAACTTTGGGAAAATGGGTCATATAAGGTTAATCGCTGACCATATTAACTTCACAATAGGGAAGTACATCCACACATACTTTGGAATAAATATGCATCCATCATGACATATTTAGAACACGAACAAATTTCACACTGACATTAGGGACTGTGCCATAAATAAGGACAACCTATGAATTGTATATCTGTAAATAAATCTCTACTACCTGAATATATATATATATATATATACATATGTATATATGTATTTAAATAACGTGACATATTTAAATGTGTAAAAATAGCAGACATGTATATATGTATAAGTATAGCATAATAATGATCTAATCCAGTAATATAGATAGAAAGGAGAGTTAAAATACTAACCATTAATAGACAGGGACAGAGTGGTTTAGGGTGGAAATGGGAATATTGTAACTAGAGAGGTAACAAAGGGACAGAATAAAATCAGATTTCATTAGATACAAGTTAATATATATATATACATATATTTGTATATACCTATGAATGTTATGAATTGTTACATTGGAATTAGCATTACAAAAGGCATAGGATAGTTCAATTTTACTTAAGATTTGAATTTTATATTGATTGCAATAGGAACGACTTTTGTATTAAGAAATTGTTATATTGTAAAAATTTTGTTGGCACATAATCCTGACCCTCTTCCCACAACTCAGTCTTAGCATAAGATAGGAACTTAGATTAACAAATAGACAGATTAGGATAAGATTTATTATTTTGGGAGGGGGGGAGGTTAGATTGGAACAATAAGTAGCATAGATAGATTAGAATAAACATAGAAGATAAGTAACTGGTGTGAGCCAGGGTGGCACCCCGCAAACAATAGGAAATGGAGGATTTGTGGCAGAGGCTGGCACTAGAGAAAAGTGCCAAGCTGAAGAGTATGTAAAATTGATCACCTCCACGGCTGGGGGGGGGGGGGAGGGCCCCAGGAGTGGAATCTGGAGGAGAGAAGTCTCTGGGGAGGAGAGCAGAGAGGCTCTCAGTCAGAAGAGGTGGATAAAGACTTTCTCCTGAGGGTTACCCACTTTTCCTGCTGGTGACTAGACCCCAACACTTCCCAAAAGAAGGGACTTTCTGAAGAGAAACCTGAGCAAACTTTACCTCAGCTCCTGTTGCCCAGGGGTGAGTTAACCTGATTTCTCTCAGGGAACTCAGGCTGCCAAGGCCTGAGTATGACCCAAATTCGAGGAGGGAGGGGAAAGGCTTTAGATAGAGACAGGGACCTCCTTTTCCCACATTCCTTTCCCCAATCTTCCTTGCTCTTTATTCTTTTTGTATTATCTGATTGAATTAACATTAAAAAGTTATCTGTTCCACAAGCTGAGTGTGAGTGAACAGATCAAGGGGAGACCTTTTGGTCTCAGGTAGTGGAGGGGGGGCAAGAGGGACAAGAGCGAATTGGAGAGAGCAGCTTTAGCTAAGGAGGGAAAGCAGAATGGGGAAAAATCTTCAAACCCTTTCTCCTCTCTCTGAGCCAACCTGTTACATCTGCTGTCTCCCCTGAACCCGGCTTTGTGGAAAGGGGGTTCTCCTCTCTTTTCCCCTTATCCATACTGAAAGTACAAGCTTCCCCTGGGGTACATATCTTCCCTTTTTTTCTTTTTTTAAGACAATACCACTATTTGTTCAGCCATTCCCCAATCGAAGGGCATCCCTTCATTTTCCAATTTTTTTGCCACCACAAAGAGCACAGCTATTATTATTCTTATACATGTCTTTTTCCTTATTATCTTTTTGGGGTACAAACCCAGTGGTGCTATGCCTGGATCAAAGGGCAGACAGTCTTTTAGTTCTCTTTGGGCATAGTTCCAAATTGCCCTCCAGAATGTTTGGATCAATTCATAACTCCACCAGCAATGCATTAATGTCCCAACTTTTCCACATGCCCTCCAGCATTCATTACTTTCCTTTGTTGTCACATTAGCCAATCTGCTATGTGTGAGGTGATACCTCAGAGTTGTTTTGATTTGCATCTCTCTGATTATAAGAGATTTAGAACACTTTTTCATGTGCTTATTAATAGTTTTGATTTCTTTAACCTAAAATTGCCTATTCATGTCCCTTGGCCATTTATCAATTGGAGAATGGCTTGATTTTTTGTACAATTGATTTAGCTCTTTATAAATTTGAAGAATTAGACCTTTATTAGAGGTTTTTGTTATGAAGATTTTTTCCCAGTTGGTTATTTCCCTTCTAATTTTGGTTGCATTAGTTTTGTTTGTATAAAATCTTTTTAATTTGATGTAATCAAAATTATTGATTTTACATTTTGTGATTTTTTTCTAACTCTTGCTCAGTTTTTAAATCTTTCCTTTCCCAAATATATGACAGGTATACTATTCTGTGTTCACCTAATTTACTTATAGTTTCCTTCTTTATATTGAAGCCATTCACCCATTCTGAGTTTTTCCTGGTGTAGGGTGTGAGATGTGGATCCAAATCTAATCTCTCCCATACTGTCTTCCAATTTTCCCAGCAGTTTTTATCAAATAGTGGATTTTGGTCCCAAAAGCTGGGATCTTTGGGCTTATCATATATCATAGACTATCTTGCTGAGGTCACTTACCCCAGGTGTATTCCACTGATCCTCCTTTCTGTCTCCTAGCCAGTACCATATTGTTTTGATGACCACTGCTTTGTAGTATAGTTTGAGATCTGGGACTGCAAGGCCTCCTTCCTTCACATTTTTTTTCATGATTTCCCTGCATATCCTTGATCTTTTTTTCTTCTACATGAACTTTGTTATGATTTTTTCTAATTCAGTAAAAAAGTTTTTTGGTAGTTCAATGGGTATGGCACTAAATAAGTAAATAAGTTTGGTTTAGATGGTACAAATCTTAATAATGTTCCTTACCCTTTATCTATAAAGTGAAGGGGATGAGTTAAATGATCTCTAAAATGCAATGGTCAGCTAGGTATCTCAGTGGATAGAGCACCAGACCTGGAGTCTAGAAGACTCATTTTCCTGAGTATAAATCTTGGCTTAGACACTCCTTAGTTGTGTGAACCTGGGCAAGTCACTTTGCTTGTTTGCCTTAGTTTCTTCATATATAAAATGAGCTGAAAAAAGAAATGGCAAAACACTACAGCCTCTCTGCCTAGAAAACACCAAATGGAGTCATAAAGAATCAGACATGACTGAAATGACCCCACCACAAAAGCAATAAAAAAGTACCTTCTGGCTTTCGCTGTTCTGATCTAGTAAAGCTGTTTTGTTCCCTAAATTTTCCAATATTGGAGCCATTCTCCTAAATATTCAGAACTGGTTGAAAGATCAGATTCCATCCTTTAATCTCAATTTTGAAGGATGATTACACAATAATATTGTAGTTTAGAGTTGTAAAAGCCTTAGAAACCATCTAGTCCAACCAGATAATGAAAATGCAAGTAAGGAAATTAAAGCCCCAAATGGATGTGATTTGCCCATTGTTATACAGATACTATCAGAGCTGGGATTCAAATTCAGGTCCTTTGATCTCTGCACTCTGTCATTGTACCATGGTGGCATGTCCTACAAGTTTGTCTTGATATTGTTCTGCTTAACAGTTTTATGAATAACTGTAGTAAAGGAATAAAAGATTATCGTGTTTGCAAGTAACTCAAAGCTAGGTTAGATAACCTGACATATTGAATGATAAAATCAGGATCCAGAATTTTTCTATAGACTATAGTATTGAGATTAATAAAACAGGACAGTATTTAATGCAGTTAAATATTAAGTTTTATACATGTCTTCAAAAGACTAGTTCTACAAGTACAATATTAGAGAAACATGGCTAGGCTATTGCTCACATAAAAAAAAAACTGGGGATTTTAGTGGACTATAAATTCAATATGAGTCAACAGTTTGATGTGGCAACAATAAAATAAAATAAAACTAATTTGATTTTAGACTACATAAAGAGAGGAAATGGGCAGGATCAGGGAAGTAATAATTTAGCTGTATCCCATACTCCATTCAGACGACATCTGCGATAGTATATAATTCTGAGTGTCACATTTTAAGAACAATATGATATATTTTAAAGCATACAAAAAGGGAAAATGAAGGTGAAAGGTGCTCAGGTTCATGCAACATGAATATCAGTTAAATCTGTGTTGGTGAACCTATGGTACACAAGACAGAGGGGCTGTTCCCTTCCCCTTCTCCACATGTGCCTCACCTGAAGACATTTCTCATATGACCTACCCCTCTGCCCAGCAGGCAAATGGGAACTCTTCCTTCCTCACCTATCTGGCATAAGGTGGGGGGCTCACATGCTGCTGTAGGTTGTAGTTTGGGCACTCATTCTCAAAAAGGTTCTCTATCACTCAGTTAGATGAACTGTTTAGAATGAAAAATGAAATTTATTGGGGAGACATGATAACTACCTTGAGGTATTTGAAGAATTATCACATGGAAAAGAAATTTGACCTTTTGATTGGTTGAAAAAAAGCACGGCATAATTGAAGTAAGAAAAATGGGGGGGGGGCTTTTAAATAAAGTTGTCTCAAAGACAAATGAATTGCTTTAGAAAATATGTAGCAGTTTTTCTCTCAAGATGTCTTCAAGGTAAGGTTGAATTGTCATTTGTAAAAATGTTTGAGAAAGTAATCTTGTTCAATATGGAATAAAATTGTTGACTATTCCTATTTCATGAAATAGTAAGTTCTTTTTTTATTTTTCAGCTAAAGGACAGATAGAAAATCACACATATTCCTAGGGTTTAGTTGCAGGGTGGATGGCAAGACCCAAGGGTTCTTAGGTTGCACCAGCAGGTCAGAAGACAGTGCTCAGGTACCTAGAGGTCATAGTAGTAAATAGTAAGCCTTGGAAGACTTTAGGATCGTAATGGCGAACCTATGGCATGCATGTCAGCACTGACACACATAGCCATTTTCAATGGCACATGGCTGCATGCGGGCTCAGCACACCTCTGGGCCCACTCGGGGAGCTGGGAGCCCACAGTAGTGGCCATGGCTATGCTCTGGCCTGGCCTAGGGAGAGGGCTACTCCATTTATTGGCCAACAGGGTTAGGGGGTGAGCAGCAGGTGGCTGGGGTGAGTGGGGCTCCATCAGGGGTAGAGAGGAGGAGAGCACCTGTGTGTGGAAGGAATGTATGCAGGCAGGCTGGGGAGGGATGAGGAGGGGTGAGGTGGGGTGAGGTCTGGCCAGGGGAAGACTGGGTGGGGCTCTGGCACACTTGCAACTGAGGAGTACCTGGAAATGATTACCAGACACTTTTAGCACCCCAAAAATATATAGCAATGGCTTTACTCACAGTTTTTTTCCTCTACCTACTTTTGTGAGACCTTATTCTCAGTATTAAATAATACAGTAATATCAAAACCAACAAAAGAAACAGATTGACACATGAAGTTAGTAACACTTGCTTGGGCTTGAAGTGTACAAAATACCAACCTTCAGTTGAAGATTTAGCCAATGAAATTCAGCAACAAAAAAGTCACTAATAGGTAGGTTAGTTAAAGAATTCCCCCTCCCCCTCACTTATCTTAATTCAGGGCACCCCACACAAGTTAAATCAAGACCAACAAAAGAAACCAACTGACAGATGAACAAAGAAGTCACTAAGCAGGTAAGTTAAATAATTAGTTTTTGATTTATTAAATACAGTTATATATTACAATTATATATTTTTGTTATTTAAACTATGAATATCGTGAAATTATGGAGTTTTTTTCTCAAAGTGACACAGCACCTTATTTATGCTGTCTTTTTGGCAAATTTTGACACACCAAGCTCAAAAGGTTGTCCATCACTGCTTTAGGATGTAGTTTGCAGGATAGCTAATAAGACCTAGTGGTCCTCCATTTTCCTAGCAGGTTAGCAATTGATGATACCCAGCTCATCCAAATGATACAAACTGTCATGTTGAGCTTCCATCTCAGATAAGATGAACAATCCAAGGTTGCTGAGGAAGAGAAGGCAAAGAAAAGGCAAGAAAAAGGAGATATATCTTCTGGCAAACTGCTTGGTATTCCAATTCCCATACCTCTCACTAGCGTTCTTTGCCTCAGTCTTTGATGGAATGTGTTTGATGACAACAGGGCCCTATGATTAATATATGGTCACAAAATCTCATTAGCTCATATTACATCTAATTCTGGTGGCCAATGTCGGCTTGAAATTGGATGTATCCTATGGCTTCTTTATTTCAGAATTTTAATGGTCCTGGGCTCATCACTGAGTGTGGAACAAAGATAAACAAGGCAGTGCCTCTGTCCTCTAGGGCATCACAGTCCAATAATAGTAGTTAGCATTTCTGTAGTTCTTTAAAGTTTTGGATCCTTACCTATTATCTCATTTGGTCTTTACAACAACCCTGTGAGCTAGATGCTATTATGACTCCCATTTTACCAATGAAAAAACTGAGACTGAGAGAGAGAGAGTCAGGGTCTTACTCAATTTCACACAGCTAGTAAATGTCTGATATTGAGTTTGAAAGCCATTTGTCTTGAATACAGATCCAACATTCAGCCTATTGTGCACCATGTCACATAAAGTCTATAGAAATACTAAGTATTCCAGAAAGGAAAGAGATTACTTACAGCTTGGGAGAAGGGGAAGGGAAAGGATTCAGGTGGCACTTGAGCAAGTCTTCAAGGTTGAGAGCAAAAATTCCACGCTTAGAAGCTTCGGAATCAAATACTTAAAGGTTGAAATGTAGTGAAACAAAAAACAGGGCAATCAGACTCAATCCTAGAAAAAAAAGTTTATTGAAACCAGCTCTTGTAGCAGCTTTAATGAATGAGAGTTTCAGTAGTTTAGACTTTATTCCATAGTAATGGGGAGCGACAGAAGGTGGAAGAGAATGGTGAAATGTCACAGGATCACAATGGTACCCTGGAGGAGAAATCCAGAAGTGTAAAATAACCATCACTTAATAGGCAGAGAGACAAGAGTTCCAGCAGAATTAGAGGCAGACAAATATTACAAGGGATAGAGCACCAGATCTGAAGTAAGGATCACCTGAGTTCAAATCCATCACAGACTTTTTTGTTTCATGACCAGGGGAAGTCACTTGACCTCTGCTTTCACTTCCTTCAAATCTGCCTACTTTCTTCTTGCTCCTCTTCATAGCTCAGCCAGAACCACTGATGCCAGGCAACTACCTTCCCCCTTGGGTCCCTTTTCCCTTGGGAGAATCAGCTTTCATCTCTTCTCAAAATTGTAAGTTCTTTCAGGATTAGTGAATTGAGAATTGTAATCTGGTGTGGTAACCCATGAGATGCACCATAGACTTGAAATGAATGAACTTTGCTAAACCAGATGGTTTCTTAAGACCTTTTTCATTCTGATATTCTGTGACTCTGTTTATCCAGAATGGCACAAATTAAATTGGAGAAAGCATATAAACAAAACTGTTTTACATACTAAATGGATTGGTTTTCACTTAAAACAAGTTCTTGAGGAAATGAAATTCAGATATTTTTTGATGGGAGAAGATGAAGGGAGGACATTAAGGAAGGTGGGGAGAGATGTGCAGAACAAATTTCTAGGTAAACAGAAGTCGGCATAAGCAGAGAGAACCAAATAACACTAAAGGCAAACTTTTTCTCTTTCATGATTTTATTCCACACTTCTGCCTGTTTGGTTCCATGAACTTCTTTTTTATATAGTTCCATATTCAGTCAAGGAGCCAGATAAATGCCATTTAATAGGTTAGGTGAGACACAGTCCCAAGATATAATTAAATTCATTCATTTCAAATCTGTGGTATAGCTCTTGGGTTCCCAAACAAGATTGCAGCTCTCAATGTGCCAATATTGGAAGGATTGATTTGATCAGGTAAGAACAGTTAACAATCTGATTTCATAAAGTTACCGGAGACATATAGTGATTAAGTAACTTGTTGAGGATTCCGCCCTACTTAAGTGTTAAATTTGAACCCAAGTTTGCCTGACTTTGAGCCCAGCACTATATTCACAATGCCATGTTGCCTCTTACCATTCTCAATATGATAGCGTATAATTTTGGATTTTAAGGTCCATTTTTATTGTGGCCCTAATTTTGCTAAAGCTTACTAATGTATGTATTATTTCCACATCTTGACCTTAATTATTTAGTTAATCTTCCAAAAAGATTGGTTCCATTTGTCATCTATGTCTGTCTATGTTTCACCAAATTGTTTCCACAACACAGGTTAACCCTCCAATGTTTCATCCAGTTAAAAATAAGGCTTTTATAACACACATAAAGTTTCTAGCTTCACTATTCATTAAGGAGCCCACCTGCCATATCTCTACTGAGTCACCTTACCCATACAGGAGGTTGCACTGGGAGAAAGCAGAATGAGCCAATAAATTTGTTTCTAGCCCATGAAATTTTAACAGGGTTTCCCAACTCCATTCTGTAAGTGCTCTATTGGGGGAATTGAAAGTATCAAGTTTGACTTATGGAGAGATAAAGTCAAAAAGTAACAACAAAACTACTCTCTCCCTCTTTCCCTTCCTCTAACTTCTCTGTCAGTATAAATAGATACAACCTGAGACCTTTCCCCAAACTCTTATACTCATGTTTAGATTCTGAAAGTTCCAAATAAGATATGACTTGTTTATAAATGAAACTAATAACAAGCCTAGAAAATATCATAAAAACAATTTGGGGTCTTAAATAATACTCATCATTTTGTATAGGAAATCGACCAGTATTACTTTCTAGTTAAAGAATGGGAAAGGTACTAAAGCCTGGTCAGGACATTGTCTTTGGTGTCTACCATGCAACTTATTTATTATGAAGTCTTAAAATACCCAAACCCATTAGATGTAGTAGAAAATGAAATTCTTCTCCATAGTCAACAACATTATAAGAAAATCAGTTAGTCAGTCAACGAATCAACAAGCTAAACTCTGTGCAAAGTGCTGTTTCCAGAGTACTCTTTGATCTATTATAATTATGATTTCAAAGTTTCTGGGTTTATTGAAGAATTAGCTGATAAGGACTAATTGCAAAGGGTATTACCCCCAACTCTTCACCTCCTCTCCATCCTGCCAGCCATTTGTCTATACAACTGTATCATGAGATTTAAAAATTATCCTCTGAGGCTCTAGCCTTTCTCAGAAGACCAGATGTTAAACCAGGAAACTACTAGATTGTTCTGTTCTATCACATTCTCATGTTTCTACGACATATGGTGTGAAGCAAATATTAGTGCATGAATATATAAAACATCAGGATTCATCTGAGTTATTTGTCCCCAGTTAAACTTGATCTGTGAATGCCTGAAACACTTCATTTAATAGCATTATTTGTCATTCAACTGAAATAGTGCATCTGGGCAGTACAAAACAAGATGTTTCAAAATTCACATGATTTGTTCATTTGTTCAAGTATTCATTCTTTCAATAAAAGTGAACAATTCTGATTCTATAATTTCTTGAATCCACTATGATCAAGGGATATTTGGGGTACAGAGTAATAGAAAGTGATAATTGTTTAAAATGTACCAAAGAAGAGTTAAAGTATTTAGGAACAAAATTTCTAGGGATCTGTAATTCCATTAGTGTGGGATACCCCTCCACCTGCGCAGATCACAACCCCATAATTCCTTCTCTTCCTATAAAACTTTCATCCATGAATACCGATAAATTCTTCTCTCAGAGGAGCTATCCAATATGCAAGATAGCTTCTCCTGTATCTTTTTGGTATTTTTGGATAGCAGAGTGTTCAGGGCCACGTCAGTTCAGAGATTCAGGCTACGGATTGCAACGCAATGAGGAACTAATGGATAAAAATAAATTTCAGTAAAAAAAAAATGTTATAACAATAGCATTAAAGGAGTACAATTCTCTCAAAAAAGATACTAATTGCCTCCATCTTTGCACTTACTAGGGCAGCAATATTAAGTCAAAAAGATATCACATAGGACAGTGGGACAGTTTCTCATATTATCACCCATTCCTAATAGCCAAAGTTTTCCAAAGCCTAGCTCTCTGAACTGAATAAATCCTGACTCCTTCTTAAGTGAAAAACAATACAGATTTTGTTATCTCTCTCTTTACATCTGTCCATTCTTCTGTCTGTCTATCTACTGTTCCTACATCTCATCCTATTGTAGAAAGGTCTTAAACTATACAGAGGATGTTACAGCACTTAAATGGCCTTGAGACCATTAGTAAACAATTTTGACTTGGAAAAGAGTCTATATGGGCAAATGATCAGCATAGATGTAATTTTTACAAATCTCAATCTATGTAAATCCTCTAAAACATAGTGGTATTGAGGGTAGTTTACAGTTTATTTCCCTAGGTAAAAGAATCATCTATGAATAGAAACAATGCCAGAATATCAGGGCTGCACCCCTATGTTATTTAACCCCTCCAAGAGAGTTGCCTAGACTTATTTTGGGTTAGTATTACTTGTATGTAGCAAGATTGCTAAGTGGTCATAAGCCTCTTTAATATAATATGTCTAGAAGTCCGTGCTTATAATTTGACTCACCTTATATATGTGCCCACTCAATATTCTCTAGTCCATGAACTAAAACTTTCTCACTGATAACTTCATTCTTGATACTTTAGACTTTAGAAACCTCTACTTTAGACTGATCCCTTCTATTTCAGAGGCTGAATGAAAACTTTGCCTCCATTTTATACAGAGATTTAAGACTACCAGCAAATTGGCTAAAGTATCCCTTTTATTCCAAATAAATACACATTCACCATGATTATGGAAAAAGAATTTCACCTCTATGATATCATTAGAAAACAAAACACTTTTCAACAATTGTATATTGCTACCCCACAAGTCCTTTCTAGAAAGGAGTTATCTGAACCACATATAAGGAAAAGAGACCTGACAATTAAATGGGATCAAAAGAGTTTTTGCCCTGAAGGGTCACAATCCTCTAAGTCTCCAAACAAGGTGTAGAATAAGAAAGGACTGGAGTGGGGTCAACTGGAACTATACAAAGGATTTGTTCATCATCAGATAAATTTCCTTTCTGCCTAGAGGCAACAATCACTTGACAGGAGAACACTAAGACAAAGCTTCTAGGACAGTGATTGGTGAACCTTTTAGAGACAGAGTACTGTGCCCTGCTGCCCCACCTCATCCCCTAGCCATCCCCCCTTATCCCAGACAGAGAGGGGAGGAAATGCTCCCATTGGGCCACTGGGCAGGAGAGGTGGGTGATAAGAGGTATATGGAAAGGGAGAAGAGAGTGGCCCAAGTGCTTTCCCCTCCGGCTATGTGCCATGCATGGACTATGCTGCCTTCAAACCTAGCTCCTCCTCAGCCCCACCATGGGAATCACCTTCACCATAGACTCAACAGGCTGCCATCTTTGATACACCCTCCTGTAATATGTTAGCCCCTGAAGTCCCCAGCACATTATCCCAGATGGGGCAGGAAGGAAGTGTTTCTATTGGCTGCTGGGCAGAGGGGTGGGGGAAGTAAGGAATGTCCTCAGGTGCAGGAAGAAGGAGAGGGGAGCCACCTAGCCCAAGTCCCTCTGCCTTTCTACTAATGAACTATGGAGTGGGACTGCAGGTGTGCCCACAGAGAGGGCTCTGTGTGCCCTTTTTTGACACACATGCCATACTATAGGTTCAACATCACTGTTCTAGGAGATGAGATACTCAGCTTTGGTAATCACAGATTTAATGATGGAACTGTTGTTTCCAAAGTTCATTCAATAGTGTCCATCTAACTGAGAATGGTACAAGAGGTAGAAAACCCTGAAAAGATGGTGACAGCAAGTCTAATCATAATCGTGACTTCCTTCCTAGTAAAAACGTTTTTTTTTCCTTTCTAATACCAGCTCAATTTTATTTTCAGAATGGCTTGAAAATACAGTTGAAAAAATTATTTAAAGTAACCCCCCTTTATACCCCCCTCCAGACAATCTATTCTATCAACAGAATGTAGAAAAATAAATTAAATTGTGATAGAACCAAGCAGTGGCACAATGGGCCTATAAGAAAGCAGACTTTCTGTAAGAATTCTGATGATGGATGCAATAGGGCAGACTTGATTGCTACTTGTGACATTGCTACTTTATCCTGAATCTATACAAATTAAAGTAAAAGCAAATCTCTTCCCTGAGATAGATGAAAAGGACCAATATTATAAATGTGCCAGTCATAGAGAAGTAGAAGACCCTATAAGATCATATCATATTTGTCTTTATAAAGATATTTTATTATACCAATTACATGTAATAACAATTTTCCACATGAGTTTTCTGAAGTCACAGTATCAAAATATCTGTTTTACCCTTCCTTCCCCCATCCTGGAGATGGTAAACAATTTGATCTGGATTGTACATGTATTCTCATGCAAAACATCATATTTATCTTTAAATGATAGATGCTCCAATTAGCATGATGGGCATCATTAAAGATATTCTAAATTAAGGAGAAAAAATTGTATCCTGTCCAGTTATAGTTGATCTCCCATTCATTCCCTCTCATTTTAGCCATCATCCAACCAAGGGTCACTACCAATCAAAGTTACATCATCATGTAGAGGTGGACATTAATTGCTTTTGAAACTAGTGTGGCCTTTACCTACCAAACTGTTCCTAAATGATCTAAAGGACACAAATAGAGGGGAAAGACTTCGATAAACTTCATAATTCCATACTCCTTATCTGGTATCCATCCTACTTCATCAACAAGGTTGACAAGATGAGAAATGACTGCAGTGATTGGCATAATAACTCTTCAGCTCCTTATATGACACTAAAAGCCTTTACATGACTTCTTCACTAGAACAAAGGGTTATTTTAAGAGGATTTTTTGTAGCAAAGCACTTCAAATTCCTACTTCATTATGAAGAAGAAAATATTTTTCATTTCCCTATGTGAAGGCAATAGTGTTTGATATTAGCTAATCAGACAGATCAGGTAACTGCAAGTGTTTTCATTTAACCCAATTCACAACAAACAGCATAGAAATTGCCATTAGCCCCCACATGGGTACAGACTGAAGAACTCATGATATTTCCAAAATATATTTTTATGATTACCCATCAAACTATGAGTCGAGCAGGGAATTTTCTACTTTTTTAATCTAAATTTTATTTCTTTAAACCAATGAAAATCTTCCTTCTCCCCTTCCCTCCATCCCTTCCTCCTTGTTATAATTATCTATATTCAAACAAAATAAATCCCCATAGTACCCATATTTTTTAAATGGTCTCAATCTGTATGCTGAGTCTATAATCTACCTCTCTGTGTTAATCAAGAGCCCTCTGAGATCATGGTTGATCATTTTGTTTATCAGAGACTCTAAATTATTCAAAATTGTTTGTCCTTACAATATTGCTGAAATCAGGTAAACAATTCTATTTATGCTCATTTCACTCTGTATCAGTTCATACAAGTCTTTCCAGGTTTCTCTGGAATGATCTTCTTGATAATTTCTTAGTGGTCAATACTATTCGATTACATTGATAATCTACAACTTGTTTAGGCATTCTCCAACTGATGGGCACTGCTCAGTTTCTAATTCTTTGTCAGCACAAATATTTGTTATAAATATTTTTGTGGCTTAAAAATATTTTAACATATATGTATTTATATATGTAAGTATGTTGATATTTATGTACATATACATATATAGTGATGGTACTTCTGAACCTAAGTATATACAGTTAAATAACTTTTTGAGCATAGTTCCAAAATGCTTTCTAGAATGGCTACACCAATTCATAGTTTCACCAACAGTACATTAGTCCCTGTTTTCCTACGTCCCCCCCAGCATTTGTTATTAACATTGCCAGTTTGATGGGTGTGCAGTAGAAACTCAAGAGTTGTCTAAATTTGCATTTCTCTCATGATTAGTGATTTAGTTATATGGTTATTGGTGGATTGGATTTTTTCCTCTGAACAAATGACTGTTTATATCCTTTGACCATTTAATGAATTGGAGAATAGTTCTTATTATAAATTTAAATCAGTTCTCTACCTAACTTAGAAATGAGACATTTATCAGAGAAACTTGCTGCAAAGTTGTTTTTCCCTTTGTTTTCATGTTTCTCTTCTAATTTTAGCTGTTTTAGCTTTGTCTAAAAAGTTTTTAATTTTATGGAATCCAAATTTTTCATTTTAATTTCTCTAATGTCTCTCTTTTTTTGGCTTAGTCATAGTTCCTCCCCTATCCATAGAATGGACAAGTAATGACTTTCTTGGTCTTCTAATTTATTTATTGATGCCACCCTTTATGTCTAAGCCTACGAATCCATTTAGAACTTATACCATGAGCTGGTGGTCTTTACCTAATTCCTATGACACTACTTTCTAGTTTTATCACAGTTTTCATGCCTGGACAAGGATGTTTTATCCATTGACAGTCCTCCTCCAACCCCATGGTAAAAATTGGGATACTTGAATGGACCCATTAAAAGTCCCTAGTAATTATAGCAAGAGAGCTGCCAGCATTCACCAGGCCCTTCTATAATTAATTGCCTATCCCTTATTAAACACCTAATTCATTCGTGTGACTTCTGGTCTTCTTGTGATGCTGAGGTTAGAGTAATCAGAGCCTTAGGAGAAACCTGGCCCCAGGGAGATAAATTTCAGTAATCAGCCAAGACTGAAGACTTGAGTGACTCAAAACAAAGTGATATCCTAACTTTGAGAGAGGCAGTACTCGAATTGTCCTAACACCACATATTGTAATGTAGTTTAACGATAAACCCCAAAGGATGATATCCAATCATTTTTTCCAAACCCTTTTTCAAGAGTCACATCCAAAGCTCATTACAGGAGTTTGTATTATACTTAATAATGGGCACAGTTTTCTATCAACTTTGGAGGGACTATTTATTTGGGCAACCATATGTCTCTAGGTGGCAACTAGAACTGCCTGAAAGCTATTGATGGTGAATTTGACTAGCCTCACCCCAGGCTTCAGGATGCAAGTTTAAGGTTTAACTGATCAAAAGACTAATAATTGCCACCTTTCCAAGGGCATGCTCAAAGTGGCTGAGTTAGAGTTGTTTACTAGATTCCTTTCCTTTATTCCTTGTTACTTAAAAGACATCTCAGAAAATACCCTAATTTCAGTGGACTAGACCTGAGGTGTTAAAATTGCTGCCTAGTGGATAATAAAACTCTAGTATAGTTATAATCAAATTAAAATATAATTTAAAATGTTTAATGAAATAAGCAGGGATAGATACACTATAATATAATGTTAAACTAATATGTGGCTGTGAGGCTTCCATTTCTACTTGGGTGTGATGCCACTGGTCTAGATTCTCTCTACTGCCTTGTCTCTAGAGAGATAGGACATTATTGTGTAGTGTCAGGACAATTCTTTGTCTAAAATTCTACAGAAGTTTGAGCACTGATTGACTGGGGAGCCTAGATTGGGTGTACATTGTTTTTTGCACAACAGAACCATTAGTTTCCAATAGAGTAGGGAATAGTGCAGTGGGGAAGTACTGACTTATGGTACTTCCCATGGACACCTGTTTTCCCATGGCTGCTATCCCTATGTGGCAATGCCATTCTTCTGGAATAGCTTTCTCTTCTTATGACTTGAATTGTCTTAATCTCCTACTTAAATATATTTGTTGCTATCCCTAGACCTATATGGTGGTGTGGTGGAACAGTCAAGTAGCTAAGGAATGATACACCTAAAATGGAACTTTCATTTATGGCAAGAAAACTCTATCTTCCAAGACAGAATAGCTTTTTTTTTTTCCTGTAAACTTAAGATTCTTAGAAAGTAGCCTGAGGGTGACAAAAGATTTTAAGTGATTCGTTCTGGGTTGTAAGACTAGAGTTTATAAGAAGAGGACTTGATATTTGGTTGTCCTGATGCCAAGACTGACTCATTAACACTACTTCACACTATCTCAATCTTTAATCTAATTTTATTAATTCTGTCAAAATATCAGTGAAAGGCAATGTGATGATGTAGTGTTAGGCTTGGAGTCAGAAAGACCTGGGATCAAACCTTACCTATGATACATGCTAGTTATATGTAAGTGTTTTAATGTCTCAGGAATTCAGTCAACTCTCAGAAATATAATTGCATATATTATCTACACTTGAGTGAATTGTTTCAATAAGGATTCCCACCCCAGTGGAATCACAAGTTTAGGTCATTTTTACCTCATTCTTATATACTTCATTTTAATGTTATTCATTAATTGGAAAAGATACTAATTATTTGGTCAGTGACTATTTCAACTATAGATTAAGACACAGAAATATTAACATCCAAGAGAATGGTCTACCTGCCATCGCCATAGTCTGATGTGTACTGAAAATATTACTTTTTAAAACTTTATATTAAATATATTTATTTTATTGCTCATATTTCATATTTATTTTTATTATACAAAACCAAATAGTTTCAGATCTCTGTAAAGACATTCTTTAAGTTTTAATTACCTGAAATTTGACTACCCAGAAATGTGTCACCCATTTTTTATAGAGCAATCAGGAATGTGGGACTGCCAGTGAGGGAGAAGGGAGAAATTATGGGGCTGCTGCTCTGATGTTGTAATATATTTATATCTACATTATACTTATTTTATATACATATATACACGCACATATAATATTTAGACGGCTATTCTTCTTAGGTCCCTTATAGCCTTTTCTCATCAATCTGCCATTATTACTGCAGAAGTGAAGGGGACAAATACTAAGGACCATTATTTTCATTTGTTTCCTGAATTTTAGAGTCAAAAGAATCTATCAACAGATGGCTGATCTATTGGTGATAAGCCTCTCTGAAGTTAACTAGATTGTTTCCTGGAGAATCAGAGTTGGTTGGTTTCAGCTTGAAACAAAGGCTTATATTTAGAACATCAATAATTTTCTAATAATGTTATGTCTCTGAGTTACAGAATTGCAGCAATTTCTAAAAAGTTAAAATATCAGACTAACCCCAAAACCCTAGAGAAGCAAATGTAAGGGTGAGATGAGTAGCTTATTATCTATGATCACCTAAGAGTTGTGCAGAGGTGATAAGAGATATCATACATTTATGACTGGAAAAGTTGATGAGCCAGTCATGTAGTGAGAAAAAAGGAAACCGTTTCTGTTCCACTGATACGTGCACAATGTTAAGAAATCTACAGGAAAGCTTTGAGCATACCGAGTGTATCTACTCAATGGGATCTTTAAGATAACATGGACAAGAATAGCATGGGGACATGAAGGTGTGGATGGGTTGTGAACTGAACCTTTGGGGGAGTATCCACTTTTATGACATTACAGACCTAACAAAATATAGAGGATGCAGGGATTCAGAAGTAGTAATAGAGTTGGAAGGGGGTTCACATGTAACCTATTCCAGGCTTTCTTCCAAAATATGAATCACTACCTTCAAATTTTTCTAAAAGTGATGTTCTATCTTTGCTTGAAGATCTCCATGGAGACCCATTTTACTTTGAAATATTCCTAATTGCTAGGTTTTATTTTTCTAAATGAATTTTTACCATTTGTTTGTAATTAAGGTACCAATTAGAATAATCTTATTATTTCTTAATTTGGCAAATACTGTACAGGTATACCTCATTTTATTGTGCTTTGATTTCTTGCAATTTTTTTTTTATGAATTGAATGATGAATGAATGAATGAATGAATGAATCCTGCATTGAGTAAGTTGATTAACATTATTTTTCTAACAACATTTGCTCACATTGTGTCTCTGTGTCACATTCGGGTAATTCTTGTGGAATTTCAAACTTTTTCCTTATTATCATATTTGTTATGGTGATCTGTGATCAGTGATCTCTGATTTACTATTGTAATTACTTTGGGGTACCAAAAACCCACCCATATCAGTTGGCAAACTTAATCAATAAATGTTGTATGTGTTCTGACTGCTCCATTTACCAGCAGTTCCTCTCTAACTCTCCTCAGGCACCCTCCTATTCCCTGAGACACAACAATATTGAAATCAGGACAATTAATAACCTTACAATGGCCTCTAAGCGTTCAAGTGAAAGGAAGAGTCAATCGATACAGCCAAGTCCACTGTTGTCTTATTTTAAGAAATTGCCACAACCACCCCAACCTTTAACAATCACTAACCACCCTGATCAGTAAGCAGCCCTCAACATCAAGTCATGAAAACTCCTCTAACAAAAATATTATAATTTACTGAAGGCTTGGGTGAGGGTTATTTTTAGCACTAAAGAGTTTTTTAATTAAGTTATTACGTACATTGTTATTTCAGACATAATACTATTTTATGCTTAGACTACAGAAGAGTGTCAACATAACTTTTATATGCACTGGGAAACCAAAGAAGTTTGTTTGACTCACTTTATTGAGATACTTGTTTTATTGTGTTGATTTGAAACTGAACATGCAATATCTCTGAGGTAATCCTGTATTTGGAAAATGCTACCAAGGCCCTTCCTTTTTTTAGGTCCAATATCTCTAGTCCCTGTGTCTAATCATCTTATTTCATGTTTCTGAGGGCCTTCAAAACCCTCAACATTTTGGGATTGTCATTATATTTCCTAGACCAGAATTATATCATGCTCTCTGGCAAATGTCAGAGTACAGTCATATTATTAACTTATATTCTCTTAACTAGTGGATTTCTGTCCCCTCGAAACACTGTGTTTTTGATTGGTATGGAAGGGTTTTCAGAGGTCTGGACATTTGCTGTGTCTAAGCTGCCATCTTGACTCTGCCTCTCTCTTAACTAATGGAGAAGAGAGCCATATAAGCTTTTCTAGCTGCTACATCATACTCTCATTTATGTCCAGTTTGCAATCTAGTAACATTCCTAGATATTTTTTCAATATGAACTATTTTATGTGATCATTTTATCCAATATTTTAAAGTTAGAAGGATCTTCAGAGATCATGTAATATGACCAACCTCCTCATTTACAGATGAGTAAACTAGGGCCCAAAAATTTACCCAAGATCACATAAGTCATAAATTACACAGGCAAGTCAAGCTGGGACCTTATGATTCCAAGCTCAACACACTTTCTGCTATGTAAACAGTATAAACATATTATTTTCTACTATATAAATACAAAGCCACCTCTCTCCATTCTGTACCATTTTATTGGATTTTTAAAAATGTAAATTAAAATATAAATGGATTTTACATGTATCCCTGTCAAATTCCATTTTATTAGATGCAACATATCTTTCTGATCTACCAAGGTTTTTAGAGATCTCTATCATGGAATCTCAGACCTATAAGGAACCCCAAAGGTCATCTCATACAATCTGTACCTAAATAAGATTCTTTCTACCATGTATCCAACAAGTGGTCATCCAGGCTCTGCTTAAATAACTCTGATGACAGAGAGCTCACTCTTGGTGACGACAAACTATTTTTGAATACTTTAGGATACCATTAGAAATATTTTCCTTATGTTAGCCAGAAATCTATTCCCCCTATAAAAACCACATTTTGCTTCTTATTCAATTTTATAGCACCATGTCTGGTCTCTCATTTAAATAAAAGCCCTTCAAATATTTGAAGGAATTTTTTTTGTATCCTGTTCTTCTTTTCTCCAGGTTAAACATATCCAGTTTCATTAGCTGAACTTCATATGATATGATCTCAAATCTTAAAATTCCAATTTGCTCATGCATTTCCTAAAGTGTAGGGCCTAAAACAAAATACCAGATATGATCTGTCCAGTGAATGTTAAGAAGGGCATAAATATCCTTTATGTAGATGGCATAATTATCATTACAACCTAAGATTATATTTCCCCATTAGAATCTTATTTCAATTCTTCTTCATGGTGTAGGGTGATTATTGAGGTCTATGACAATAAAATAAAACTATTCATTCCCATAGGAGACCAGCATACCTAAGGTCAAAGGGACTCATCAGTAGTTTCACTGCACCATTAAGCATTTTTAAAGCATTTATTAATTTTTACTATACTTCCCATGCTTCACAAAAATAACAAATGTGTTGTCAATTAAAACAATATTTTAAAATAAACAATGCTATTTAATTATTCTTGACCCATCTGGGTCATTGTACAATTGTACAATTATTTCTTGGACCTGATTGCAGCACTTTGCATTTATCCCTTTAAAAGATGTCAACAAATTTAGCCTATTTTTCAAATCTGTCAAGTTGTTTTTGTAGTCTAATTATTTTAACTACTGGTTAAACTAGCTCTCTCAGATTTTTGTTATATACAAATTTGCAAAGCAAGCTACCTGAATCTTTATTCGAGTCACTGATAAAAAAAAATGCTGAATTGAACAAGATTCATGAGTGACCTTTGTGTCCCTGTACTTCCTTCATTTCAATCTCTACATCTACTTTCCGATTTACTTTTGACTGCATTATTTTCTGGCCCACATTCCTTTATTTAGTCCATAGAATAAAATGATATATTTTTCCAAATGCTTTGTTGAATTACAAGTATATTCTGTTCATCAAGTCTTTAACTACTTTGATCTGTACCTTCATTCCATCTTCATGATATATAGAAATGGCCATACCCTTGTTCTTACTAACTTGTAAATCAGTGTTACCTTTGATTAAGAAATCTTATAATCCTCTGACTGATCACAATTTTATGCCTTTCCATCTTTCTTCTGCTCTATACTTATCATTTCATTCTTTTCCTCATGACCTCTATTAATTTTACCCTCATCCATTTTTCTCTAATCCCTTGATGGTGAGCTTATGACAGCACTGACATGTGTAGCCATTTTTGATGACATGTGGCTACATGCAGGCTCAGTGTGTCACAGGGCCAGGGAGATGCTAGGGAGTTGCGCACCCACAGCCTAGGCCATGCCCTGGACTGATGGAGGAGGGGACAGGGTGCTGGACCACATGCTGGCTACAGAAGTGGGGGAGTGAGCAGGAGCTGCACATGCCAGGTGGCTGGGGTGAGTGGGGCTCCTATGGGGGTGGGGAGGAGGAGCGCCAATGCAGAAGGCATGTGCACAGGCAGGCTGGCAGGTAGTAGCTGCTGCTCTTGCAGCACTCCAGGGCCAGCTGGCTGAGGCAGGGCTGGGCAGGGTGAGGCCTGGCCAGGGGAAGACTGGGTGGGGCTCTGGCCCACTTGCAACTGAGGAGTGCTTGGAAATGATTACCAGACACTTTTAGCACCCTGAAAAATATAGCAATGGCTTTACTCATAATTTTTCCCTCTACCCACTTTTGTGAGACCTTATTCTCAGTATTAAATAATATCAAAACCAACAAAAGAAACAGATTGACACATGAAGTTAGTAGTGCTTGGGCTTGAAGTGTAAAAAATACCAACCTTCAATTGAAGATTTAGCCAATGAAATTCAGCAACAAAAAAGTCACCAATAGGCAGGTTAGTTAAAGAATTCTCCCCCACACACACACTTATCTTAGTTCATGGCACCCCACACACAAGTTAAATAATATCAAGCCCAACAAAAGAAAACGACTGACAGATGAACAAAGAAGTCACTAAGCAGGTAAGTTAAATAATTAGTTTTTGGTTTATTAAATATAGTTATATGTTACAATTATACTTTTTTGTTATTTTAGCTATAAATATTATGATATTATGGGTTTTTTCTCAAAGTGACATGCCACTGGAGTTATGCTTGGTTTTTTGGTGAATTTTGACACACCAAGCTCAAAAGGTTTCCCATCACTGCTCTAGTCCATTATCATTGCCCTAATTTTCCACTTATTCTTTCATAGCCTTGATCCTATATTTGACCAGTTTCTCTATCCACTCTCTTATTCCAGTCTTTTCTTCTTATGCTGTTGCTGATCATCACTTGCCACATCTCCATCCTGAGTTGGAGACAGATACCATCTGCCTTCTGTTATCTGAATAGATTGGTATTTGATAAAACTGGAAGAAATAACGCAACTGTATTGTTTAGGACCATTACAATCAAATAATCAACAAAAAGTTATCTTCAAGCATTTGTGGTCTGTTTTCAAGGTCATTTATTTGGTTAGAGAAGTATTAATGAACTCTTTTAGCATTCCTTTTGTCTCTCTTCTGCCAGTACTCTTATGTTTCAGTATTTTTGTATTCTAAATCTGTCCATCTCTTTCACTTCTTTAGACAAACTTTCCATCATGCATTTAATTATTTCTAATCAGCTAATTATGTTTTGAAATTCTGTAGTGAGATCTCTAAATTTTAAAATAAACTATTTTAAAATATTCTTTTGTGGAGTCATTTGTGGTTTTCATGTAACATGTTTTCTTGGAAGTCCACAAAATTATTTATTTCAAGTGGCACTGGTAAACTTCATTTTTTAATGCTTGATAAGATTGCTTTGTAATCTCTTTAAAGGTTTACATCCTTCCTTCTAGGGTCTAGAATCTAGGTTTAGTACTCTTTCTCTTGATTTGTTTGCTTGTTCTCAAAATTTTGTTGAAGTTTTTACTCTTGAAATCTTTATTGTTTTAGCCTTTTTACTATATTCTCCATCATTTGTCTTCTGACTCCTCCTCCTTTGTGCTTCCATATTTGCTAGAAGAACCAATCTATATCTGTGCCACAAGGGGAGGGGGAACAGAAATAATCATATCTTAGTTATATAGTTTCCTTCCTTCAGTCTCAGCAGAGCCACTCGAACTAACATCCCATCCCATTTTTTCCCTTGACTCTCTATTCATTCTTGCAGAAAGGCTAAATAAGAACAATCCAATTTTCATAGGTTCTAGGGAGGTCAGAGAAGATGTTTAAGGCTAAGTCTTTGTAGTCATTAGAATCCCTAAATTTGGTTCTGTCCCCAATCAGAGGGCAGCACATATAAAAAAACATGAACATTTTCTCCCTTCCTCATCTGATTGTGCAGAGTCTACGTTTGCTTTTGATGGTAGGGTTGGGCATAGCCAGTATATAATAGTAGGAGGACAACTGGGATGTGCCAGAATAATCTTATGGGCAAGAGAGGATACAAAGAGGGGTCCCAAGAACAAGCCTAGGGATCAAAATGAGTTTCTCTGTTGTTGGAAGAGTGTTAATAGAGCTTTTTGAAGATTAGAATTTTCTTCCTTTAATATACATTATTAGAGTTTGTTCCATGTATTTTTTTGTCTTATTCATTACACTTTTTCTACATCTGATACTTAATTCCTTTTTCAGATGCTTAGTCAGTTAATGGATCTCTGGTGAGAGTGACTAAGACACCATCTTGCTGGTCATGTAACTCAGAAGTCTCGTGATTTTTAAAGGTTTATTGATAGCCCTTGTCATCAAATCCACCATTTTTCTCCCAGTACCTTTTGTCAAAGGGACACCAATTTGCATATAGTGCACACATTTGTTTATTGAATATAAAAGAAACACAAATATGGCAAGATCATACTTTTTATCTTATTCTTCTTTTTCCCACTACCTAGTAGAATTGTAAGTGTATTATACACACTTTATAAGCATTGAAATATCTAATTAAGTAATTAATTTTAATGCTGCTAATGACCTGA
The DNA here is from genome assembly GCF_027887165.1 of Monodelphis domestica. Classification (NCBI taxonomy): domain Eukaryota; kingdom Metazoa; phylum Chordata; class Mammalia; order Didelphimorphia; family Didelphidae; genus Monodelphis; species Monodelphis domestica. The sequence goes on from NC_077227.1 coordinate 249,196,268, forward strand.
TTTCACAATTAATCAATTTTTGATACCTGATTAAAGTCCCATAATTAGCATAATCATACCTTATACATCATTATTTCTTATAATTGCTCAGTCTCTAACATCCCAAACTTTGAAGTTCTCTCTGATAACAGCCTACAGCCTTGAAGGACTAGAGAGAAAGCTGGATTTAGAATCAAAATGTTTGTTTTCAAATTCTGGTCTTTGTATTTCTATTTGGCAAAACCTTCCCAAGTCATTTTATATCCCTGAGTCTTTGTAAAATGAAGGGATTAGATTACATGATCTTTAAGGGACTTTTAAGCTATCCCTTTACCTCTTTTGTTAAACTTACCCTTTTTCTTTTTGTGACCACTTGACATCCTTATTCTCATTGTCTTTCTCTCCTTCCTTAACTTCTTAACTAGCCTTGGCTCCAAGAGTCTTCTAATCTTTCTTAAAATACAGAGTTTCCTTCCCTAGATAAACTCTACAATTCAATTTCTCTTCAGGTCACACCTGTGTGTATCAGAATTTAGTTACTTGTGTAAATTTATGATGCACAATCTCATTGGGGTCCTTATTGCTGCTTGACAGTATTACTTTAGTCTTATTAACTTCTTGTCTCATTTCTGATAGTAACTTCCAAACTTTTAGTTTTTTCTTCAAACTCCCAATAATAACTAAATCTCCATATGTACAATAGATAATTGAGCCTTCTTACTCCTAAGAAAAACCAGGCTGAGATAATCTTTCTCATTTGTTTCAGTTCCCTTTATACATTTTCTTACACATACTACTACAATAGTCATCATAATAAGCCTGTGACTTAGCATATAATTCCTATAAAGTTGCTTAAACTATATAGAAATTAATTGCCTTGTCAAAGGTCAAAGGGTTAATAATCACATCTCCTACATTTCCTAGCAGTTTGACCTTAGTGAAAGTCCTTAATCTCTCTCAGCCTCAATTTCTTCATCTGTAAATGGGGGTAATATAATAACCTATCCTGCAAAGTGATTAGGAGTTGATGAGTTAATATACTTAAAGCCCTTTACAAAACTTAGAGCATGATATATATGTACACATATATATGTATTAGTTATTGTTTTATTTTTAGTGTTTCTTTCCTTTTCTTTTATTTATCCCCAGTTACATGTAAAAGCAGTTTTCAACATTCTTTTCAAAGAATATTGAGTCAAATTCTTTCTCTCCTTTCTTCCCCCACATCCCCACTCTCTTTGAGATGGTAAGCAATCTTAAATAGATTTTACATGTGCAATTATGTAAAACATTTTCCCATATTAATTTTGTGGAAGGAAATTCAAATAGAAAAATAAATTAAGGAAGGAAGTGAAAAAGGTTTGCTTTAGTCTGGATTCAGTCTCTATCAATTCTTTTATTTTCCTCTGGAAGCAGATAAATTTTTTTTTTATCATGAGTCCTTTGGAATAGTTTTAGATCATTGTATTGCTGAGTATTTACAGGTGTTCATTGTACAGTATTTTTGTCACTACATATAATGTTTTCCTGGTTCTGTTTATTTCACTCTGCTTCAGTTGATGTAAATCTTTCTAGATTTTTCTGAGCTCCTCCTGTTTGTCATTTCTCATAAAAAAAATAGTGTCCCATTACAATAATATACTCTAACTTACTTATACATTTCCCAATTAATGGATATTGCCTCACTTTTTTTTTTTGCTCCCACAAAAAAAGCTGCTTTAATTATTTTTATACATATAGTTCCTCCTCCCATTTAAAAAAATTCTTTGGGTTAGAAACCTAGTAATGTTATCACTGGGTCAAACAATATGCACTGTTTTACTGACATAAGTCCAAATTGCAGTTATGAATAATTGGATCAATTCACAACTCCTCTACCAGTGTATTCCTGTCTCAACTTTCCCATATCCTCCACAAGTTTTATCATTTTCCTCTTCTGGAAATCTGATAGGTGTGAGGTGGTAACTCAGAGTTATTTTAATTTGAATTCCTCTAATTAATAGTGTAAAAATTAAATTAGTCTCTAGTAATAGAAACATTATATTTTATGAGGTTTATTAAAGATTATTAGAAATCAAGGAATAAAGAAATACAAAATAAGAAAACCATGTTTCTAGGGCTGATTAGCCCATTCAAAACTTACCACATCTTGCAATGGGTGAGTAGAGCTTGAGTGGGAGACAGAGAGCCAATTAAATACTAATTGTGATCTCACCCAGGTAGAGACTCAGGTGAGATTATAGGGAATTCTGGGAAATACCAAGGACTTCTGGGGATTGAAGTCTAGGGTTCAAATCTCCATTTTACAATAGTGATTTAGAGCATTTTTGCATGACTATAGAGTTTTAATTTCTTTGAGAACTGCCTGTTCATATCTATTGACTATTTGTCAGTTGAAGAAAGGCTTGTATCCTTATGTTAAATTCATTTCTCTATGTGTTTGAGTAATGAGGCACTTATTTGAGAGACTTATAAACATTTTTACATGTATTTCCCATTATTTAGTTTCTGACCTCCATATCCCCTAATTTCCTCTCTTTTCTATAAGTTCCATCCCCCTTCTCTTATCTCCTTTTGCTCTTACTCTCCTGTAGGGTAACATAGTTTTCTATACCTGAGTGATTGTGTATGTCTTCCCTCACTGAGCCAATTTCAATGGGAATAAGGTTCACATGTTCTCTTCACCACATCCCCCATCTTCCCCTCCACTGTAAATGCTCTTTTATGTGTAATAATTTATCCCATTCTATTTTTCTATTCCCCCTCCTCTCAATGGCTATCTATAATACTCCTAACTTCCCTAAAAATGACAAATTTCTTTGGCATTATAAGAATCATCTCATCATGCAGGGATGTAAATAGTTTAATCTTAAATGAATGTCTTTTTATTCTTTTTTTCCTTTTTACCTTTTTATGACTTTTAAGTCTTGTATTTGAGAGTCAAATACTCCACTCAGCTCTGGTCTTTTCATGAGGAATGTTTGTAAGTACTCAATTTTTTTCGAAGACACTTTTTCCCTTGAGGGATTATGCTCCCTTTTGCTGGGTAAGTGATTCTTGGTTGAAGTCCTAGTTCCTTTGCCTCTGGAATATCATATTCAAGGTCTCTAATCCTTTAATGTAGTTGCTAAATCTTGTGTTGTCATAACTGTGGTTTTATGAATTCTGAATAGTTTCTTTTTGGTTACCTTAATATTTTCTCTTTAACCTGGGAATTCTGGAATTCTATAATATTCCTAGGAGTTATCCTTTTGAGATCTCTTTCAGGAGGTGATTGGTGAATTCTTTCCATTTCTATTTTTTCCTTTGAATTAGACCTCTATCACAGGTATTTCACCTTTTCTTCGATTTTTTTTCATTATTTTGACTTTGACTGTTTTTTCATGTTGCATGGGGTTGATATGATTGTCCCCCTGATGCCCAGCAGTCATCATAGACTATGTTCTGAGCACATTGGAAGAAGCAACCACATCCTTTTTTCTTGCTATTTTCTCCTGTTTTTTTTTGTTTGTTTTGTTTTGTTTTGTTTGTTTGTTTGTTTGTTTTCTCTTGGATAGGATTCTTTTTTTTTATCCAGATTGCCTGGAGACTGCCCTAAGCACATAGAGAAAGCTGACTGCAAGGCATCCCTTTCTTCTAACTGTTAAACTCCTGACTTATTTATCTGTTTAACACACCTAATAAAAGCTCTCCCAAATTCATCTGCAAAGGGTTATTTATATGACATCAGTCTGCTAGATTTTATATTAATAAAAACTTCCTCTGTATCCTCAAAGAGCCTCAGCAAAATTTTCACGTTTGAACCTATATAGGCCAAGCACTTTAGAGTCTTTAGTTTCCACTTGCCCAATTCTAATTTTTCAGACATGATTCTCTTGAGTGTGCCTTTGTGCATCCTTTTCCATTAGATTCTTTGTGCAGTTGTCTTCAGAACTGGCTCTGGGGTTCTACCTGTTTTCAGTTTTTCCAAGGTGGTATGAAGTAAGGAGAAGTGTATTTATATGTTCCCATACTGTTCTCTGTTCTGTGAGTAATCCCAAGCACTCTTTCCCCCCTTGGAATTGTGATAAGGGTCCCCTTTTCCATTGTGGATACAAGCACTGGTGTCTGCTAGTGTTCTTCCTCACCCTGAAGTTGTGTCCCAGGACTGTGCCCTGGTGCTAGGAATGGGCAATGGGACAAGAGTCTTGCAAACAGAGCCAGCAAAGGGACCCCTGTAATCTCCTTCTGATCAATTACCCAGTCCTCCTTATGGTCTAAGGATGAGTGCTCTGGAAGCCTTTGTGGTTGCTTCAGCCATGCCCCAGGGCTTGTTGCCTCATTGGCTGCCCTGGTGCACTATGTTCCACCACCATGCCAATGTGTGAGATCCCTCATGCAAACCTTCTAAGTTTGTTTTGAGTTGAAAAATTACTTCATCTTGGCTTTCTGTGATTTCTGCTATTCCAGTATTGTTTTGAGGCATTATATCACAGCTTTTGGAGGGTAATTTGGTAGAGATCTGATAGACCCAGGTACCTTCTCTGCCATCTTGGCTCTGCCCCTCCAATTACTTTTATTATTTTCAAAGGAAATATTTTAACCCAGATTTTTGTCACTCCAAGCACAGTATTCTAATGCATTATGCAATCCTGACTTCAATGGATGAGAAAAGAGAAGAAAAAAATCAGTAGATTAGCACGTGGTTTTTTAGGACAGAAAGTCCTACAGATTCCCAGAAAGTTTTTTTTTTTTTCTAAACAGTCAAATATGGCAATGACTTGTAGCAAGGCTTAATGGCATGCTTTGAATGTTGATAGTTGTAACAATAGAATTAGTTCATTTTGCTTTCCATTAAATAAGAAATCAAGAACTTGACAGAAATGAGTCTTGAACAGGCATTCATTTCCTTTATCTTTTTGCAAGACAGATCAATTAGTAATTTTATGGTTGAAAAAGCTCATTTTTAAATGTTATGTGGGATTTGGTATAATATCAAACCTGGTCTAATGTCACCTTTATTAGCAAATTGAAAGTACTTTTACATCTGTTCATCCTATTAAAAAAATGCTGGGGAACCCATTTTAGACTATATAAAGTTTGTAACCATAAAGTGAAAACCTGCACAGAAACTATCATGTGGCCTAATTAACCCAAAAAGAACAGTGGAGGAAAAATGGCAGGTATCAGACTTGAATGTATCCTGCTACATTTACATTTGTAAACCCAGCCATTGAAATCCTCCCAAACAGGTGTGTTTGCGAGTACAGATGGCCTTAATGAGGGGCCAGGAAGCTGCTCACCACTTCCCCAACTCTCTACCTTCTGCTGTGTTTCAGCTCCATCTCACAAGCTAATCTCAGCTTGGCTGGATTGGTGCCTCGCTGGGAGGAGGCCAAGGACACACACAGGTGCTGCCGGTTGCAAAATAGGCGTCAGTGCATGGAACCTGCTTTCCTGTGAGTTGGTAGGGAAGGGAGCCCTGGCACCATCTGAGGCCGTGTTTGTGCTGGGCGTGGAACCCTTTAGGGGTGGTAAAACTCCAGTGACTTCCTTTTTTAGAAAAGAGCAGGGGTGTTGTTTAAGCCCAACACGTTCGCCCCATACTCTTATAATTCTACGTTGTCACTTTAAATTCTACCAAACCTATTTTCCCAGTTTCAAGCTGGTTAAATATTGTCTTTCTTTGACTCATTCTGTGTCTTGTAGTCAATAAATAGAGGATGATAATAATAATAATAATATTAATAACTAACATTTACATAGCATATCCTTTGTGCCAGGCACTGTGCTAAAAGCTTTACAGATATAATCTCATTTTCTCTTCACAACCCTGCCTGAGGTTTGATTATTATCTCCATTTTATAGATGAGGAAACTGAGATAAATAGGATTAAGTGACTTGCCCCGGGTCATCCAAGTAGTCTGAGGCTAGTACTCAAGTCATCCCGGCTGGGTCCAGTAGATAAGCTCTGTTGCCATCCGCATTTAGTTGCTTTTGAGGAGAGACAATAGTGTGTGTGTTTGCGTGTGTTTGTGCATTTCACAATGTATTATATTGATAGGAGGATTTGAGATCTCTGGGGAGTCACGAGAGAAAATTATTCTAGTAGGATGTTTTGTTGGGAGCTTTATAAAGCAAAGAAACATCTAGGAATTCTCTGCCTCTGATTTCAATCGGAGTAAAAATGAGGTGTTGTTAACAGCAAAGGCTAAGGATGTTGAGAAGGGTAGTTCTGTAGGCCACAGAAACTTGTCTGTCTCCTGACAAGGATCCTGGAAACCATTATTATAGATTTGAAAGAAAGAAATGGGGGGAGAGGGAAGTTTCTTGTGGAATATGGAAATGAGTGGAGTGTTCTCTTTCCTTATAGCTTCTTCAACAGTTTAATGTTCTATTTAGTCCCCAAATTACACAAATCTTAGGCCAAAGATCATAGGCATGACTGTCCTGTATGTAATATGAAAAAAAATCCATTTCACAAGATTCACCACCATATTGCCATGGTGCTTGAAATTGCAACTATTAGTTCCTTCTTTGGGATAAGGTATTTTATTTTCAGAAGATTCTAATTAAAATATAAATTGATCCTGTGTACCTAGAAATAATATATTAAGCTACCATCAAAACCATATCAGGCAGGTATTAGATTACATAGCTATTCCCTATTTTAGCATAGGGACAAATAAGCCTAGATTTGAAAGGAAAAGGGTCAGGGGACAAAGATGGAAGCAGGAGATAATGTGGAAGGCAAAAGGAAGAAAGGTTCAGGCCATGGGACATTGGGAAGTATAGCTGGGAGAGGAAGAAGTAGATTTGAAGAAAATGTCATACTATATCACAATACTATCTAAATTTAATTGTAGTTCCAAAAGACACATGATTTCAATATGCTGTATTTGAAAAAGAACCAGGTAGGAAATTGGGAAATTTAAGTAATTTATAATTATATAATAATTATATTTTATTAATAAATAAATAAATAAATAAAAATAAAAAATAAGAAATTTAATATATAGCAAAAAAAAAGCAAATTATAGCAAATCACCTTCTGGTCAACCTATCTGCTGTCCATCATCAAAGCTATATATTTGATGAATTAATTTATAGTATCACACATTCCACCTGTAATAAATCATTAGAGACCATGTAGTCTAACTTCTCTGTTTTGTTTATGAGGAAACTGAGGTACTGAGAATATAAATGGCGTTCCACAAATCATTCTAAATGAGAATTCAATTGAAGTCCTTCTAATATCAAATCCAATGATTTTTTCTATATTTCACAGTCTTCTCAAGTGGGTCATACATGCACTTACATGTCATAATCTGGGCAAAAAATCTTTTTTTAATTATTTTTCATGTATAGTCTTTCCCCTGTGTGACTTACTAGATTAAATTTTCTGGATTTTTATGAGGAAAGCACAATGTCATTTGCAAATAGAAACATCTGGAGAGTCTTAACATTCATCTTCTACTTGGGCATTGTGCAGGACTATAAAATCACAAGATCTTAGAATAAAAGCTAGAAGGAACCATTTAACATAGACCCAGAAAGTTTAATAATTTGTCTAAGACTTTACACATACATATGGCTGTCAGGATTTGAAGTGAGTTCCATTTGACTCTACTTCTCTTCTGTATTTAATGTTTGGTATTGAGTTATTGCTATGAATTTTAAGATGTGTAAAATACAAAGACAGTGGGGAATACACGCGCACACACACTTCTCTGTGGTTATCTTAAGGCAGAACATATTAATTTGAATAAATTTTTAGTTTTAACATATTGATAACTTAATCATTAGATATTTGTGGTCGAATAGAAAAGGCATTCAATTAGAAATCAGAAGACCTGAATTCTAATCCTAGCATTGATGTTAACAAGCTCCCAGACTCCTTTGAGATTCAACTTTCTTCTTCATAAAATGTCCTTCTTACTTATATCAGAGTTTGTTGACTTAACTTCTTCCTTGGAAGAAATTTAGCTTTGGCTTTTACAACTAAACATATATATCTATAATCTATATATCTATCTATATCTATATCTATATCTATATCTATATCTATATCTATATCTATATCTATATCTATATCTATATCAAGACCTCTTGTTTGTCTCCACTGGTGAGAAATGTTCCTTAATGGCCTGTGGAAAGCTAATATAACTGTTTTAAGACAAGACTTGAAGACTATTGCTTTCAATAAAACTATAGAAGAAAAAATCAGGGAGTCAGAGTGAATTTTCCATTCCTGCAATTTGGCCAGCACAGAGGAAAACATTCAAATATCTATGAGGTCTGTAACTACTAATGTTTCCAAATGGCTCTACCATAACATAATCAATTCACTCTCATACTAAGGTCAGCCCTGATTAGGAAGGTAGAATGAACTCCACTTAGCAAATGAACAACATTTCTTTGTACCCATCATTGTTTTCCCCCATTGACATGTCTTACCTATTAGATATCAAAGTGACCAATTCATTCCCAACTGAGGTGCTATAGCATATCGAAATACCGATTTGGTTATTTTGTTTTTTAGATGGACAATTTTCTTGTTCTCAACACTGGTTTCTATTCAGTGTAATTCAGAATCCTACATATTATTTCAGAGGTAAGTGAATTAGAGTTTCAGAGGTTAGTGAGTAGGGTATTTATTATTATCAAAAAGTATCACATAATTTGTCAGAAGATTGGTTTTGATAGTTTTAATCATTTATAATAGATGTCATTTTTCTGTTGACTTATAAGAGGCAACTCATTCCAGTGAATTTTTTTAGTTTATCCTTTTTTGGTAAAATTTTGAGTTTTATTTAAAAATGCTTTCGGTTTTGCTAATGCCTTTAAAAGTTTATAAGAACTGTTGAAGTATTTTTAAAGCATAACTATATATATATATGTCATATATATATTGGGATGACTAGGACATTATTGCATGAAAAATAATCAATAAGCTTATCCTTAGTCTAAATATTAAATCTCTTATAAAAAAAGAAACATGTAAAATGTGAGCTACCTCAAAATTATTACTATATTTCATGTATTTGTTTTATTTGTATTGAGTATGGAAATTAGATATATGCCTATTGATTTCCTCACCAAAGTTTTAATTATTAACTTTTTGTTTTCTTTTCTCTTCATATTTCCTCATCATGCCAAATTATATATGACAGGCGTAAGTGCAAAAATATTTATAATAACAATAATAAGACTGGAGTCATCAATTATTTCACATGCATTCTGCATGACAGACTGACAATCAACTGAGTGCGCATCATAAATTGTTGTATGTGTTCAGTGATCAATTTTAAAACCCTAAAAAGCCAGCATTTTGGTCACATGATACAATTGCTCATTTTGCCAGTTCTCCATACCAGATGAATGCACATATTGTGTGACCAACCCAGTAAGCTACATGCATAGTTTTAGTGTGAATGCTCTTTTGCCATGGAACTTTTTTTCTGTTCAAAATTCCATGAATAGCTCTCTTTTAATCTCAGGGTTTTAGGAGAATATAAACTCCTTGAGAGAAGAGGCTATTTCTTTTTTGTCTTTGCACCTCATAGAATCTTATGCCTGCCAAGTGCTTAATGAATGAAAGGTTTAGTTAAATTTTGCAAAGCCATATTTGAGAAATGCTGATCTTAGGGGGAAGTGGAAGGAAACAAACATTTTGTTAAGCTCCTACTGTGTGCTAAGCACTGGGCTAAGTGCTTACAAATATCTCATTTGATTCTTACAACAGCACTGGGAGAAGTTGCTTTTATTATACTCATTTTACAAATCAGAAAATTGAAGGAGACAGGCTAAATGACTTATTCAGAATAACAGAGTTAGGAAGCATATGAAGTCAAATTTGAACTCATGACTTCCTGACTCCAGTCTCAATGCTCTAGCCACTTTATCATCTAACTGCTTAGAGAGATAAGGACCAGAAAGTGTAAGTTTGCTCAGGGTCATTCAGTTTCATGTGTCTCTCCTGGGATGTTGCTGGGTAAAGTTTCCAAGGTGTTCAGATTTACAAACAGCAATAGACCTTGCTCTTTGGTCATCTATTTTACTGCCTGGAGTTGATGAGGGGTGGAAAGCTGAGAGTAGAAAGGCAGATTGCTTCTGTAATTGACAGTTTTGTTTCCCAGCAGATGGCTGTAATCTCCTGCATGTGCCAAACACAAGCTCTAGGATTTTTGAGTTTGTAGTGAAAACAGAAAGGACAAATATTTATCATAATTACAACATTTGTGCATTGGATATAGTTTCAGTCTTTTAATCTTTGCTGATTAGTAAAATACAGGGTAGTATCATTTCTTTTTTCTTCTTCCCAAAGGAAAGAAAGTTTGTTTATCAAAATTTAGAAATGAATTCCCAGCTTTAATGAATTAAGGGTAGATCATAGAAAATATTCTTTAGAATTTATTTCCCAGAGAGTAGAAACATAAAACCATTTTTAGTAGTTTAAATCAAGGTTTTTCAGTTATTAGCTCCACAACCATAGCATTTAAGTTAAGATTATCACCTAGAATTTACATTTTTCATCTTTTTACTAGCCTAGTTATTCAATTACTTTCTTGGTTGTATTCTCCATATTGTCTATAAGACTTATTTACTGGGGTATATGACTTAAATATAAATAGCACCAGCATATTGCAATACTGTTCCTTTCATAAGTTGTTTAGTAGCATTTAACCAATGAGCAACTGAATGATTGATCTACACTGAAAGCTACTGAGTCAATTTGAATAATTAGTAATTCCTAATTCAAGTATTAGAGCCTTAGACTAAACTCTAGGTTTTCCACTGAGTATGATCTTTTACCTGTTCTTCATAACAATACTCACTGTCCAGCACTGAAGCAGAGAGTAGCATTACTCTCTAAAAACTATAAAGTCCTTTTAATGACTCTCCCCCTTTCCTCACCATTTCATTGAAACAATAGCCCCTCTTTTTAATATTGAAAATTAACTCGTGCTGCAGTGTAGCAGTAAGACAATGGATCTAACAATGTATGAAAAATTTGATGTTTCCCACAGAGAGGGCAATGAAAGATACAAGTTGGAAGTGAGTGGGATATGATGTAATCAATGAAGAAATACAAGGAACAAAAATGTAAGGTATTTCAAGGAGAGAAGGTGGGGTGGGGGGAATGTGTGATGTGCTCAGGATAAACAATGATAGGAGGGTAACCAGAGGGCTCAACTATTGCCTAAGAATGTCCAGGTAAAATGAGAAATGCTTCCAGAACAATGGATGTATCTCCTCTATCTTATATGAAATTATGAGACAGTAAGTATAGGAGTCTAGAAAAGAGATAAATCTTCCATTTATTAACACATGGCCTTGTCCAATTGGTTTTTTTTTCCTTCTTTTTTAACAGCTCCTTCCTCTCTGACGATTCTCTGTCTCCTTTCCTGGTTTCTCATTCTCTTCCTACATTTTAAATGTTGGTAACCCCTCAAGGTTATGACTTGAGTTGTATTCTCATCTATTGCTATATTGTTTCTTCTAATCTAATGATGTTATTTTTTACTCCTAGTATATATTTCCTAGATCTATTATCATGTCCTAGTCACTTTCAAGAACTCTAAAATTTTCAGCTACTTGATGAATATTGTATTTTCACCTGGATGACCTTGAGCTTGACATGTATAAAGCCTGGCATGTATATATAAAGCAGGCATTGAATTGACTTTTTACCCTAATATTCCCATTTGTATCCTCCTGGAAATCTCAAATCTTGCAAGATACTTTTCCCTCCTTATATCCAGCACAAATATACCTGCAAGTCGTTAACTCTTCTTGCTTAGAATAGCTTCCTAACTTTAATCTTCCCTCCAATCCATCCTCTTATTCTTCACATTATGGTCTTTTCACTATTCTACTCCTCAAAAACTTCAATGTATTGGATAAAATAAAAATTTCCAACCCATTTAAAGTTGCTTCACCATCTGGCTCAAATGGATTATATATTCCAATATTAAAAGAACTGGCAGATGCAATTACTAAGCCAAAAATGATATTTAAAAAATCACAGAAAATGGTAATAGTATGACAGGACCAGCACTTATTTAATAAATACTTATTTTTTAAAGGCCAACAGGATCTCAGTTCTGGTCTGTCAAGACAACATTGGGGGACATCAATCCTAAAAGGTCATGGTGCAAGGAGATATGCTGGGTCATTGCTCACCTTGGAATCCTATGATCCACAGCAAGAAGCAAATTGAAATCAATAATTAGGTGCAAGTAGTAGAATTCCTTAACAAGTAGCCTAAAACTGGCATAGTTTCTGTAGTCATGGGACAAGGGTAGGTACTAGTATCAGCCACTTCACTAAAAATGACATTTGCAATGGCAACCATCCTACAGGGGAAATAAGAATAAGGAAATCATAGCCACTGCGTCTAAGAGTGACAGAGCAGATAGAGCTTGGTCATAGTACTGGGATTTCCCCAATCTAGAAACTGAGGTTGGATATGTGAGGAAACAGACAAAAACAGTAAACAGAGAAATACTTCAGTTTAAGAAAATCCCAAGAAGCAAACCCAGAAGAAACAAGTAACTTCATATTTATAAGTACACCCTCAGAGAACTTAATGAATTGATTATAAGGACTCAAAAATGGTTAGAAGCAATAATGAGAAGTTTTAAAAAAGGAAATTGGAGTTCTTGAGGAAAAAAAATAGAAGGAAAATAAACCGCTTAGAATAAAAAGTAGAAGACTTCACTAAAGTAGACTCTGAAAAAGGAAAATTCTAGTATTCCATGAAAAAAAGGAGGCATGTTAAAACAAAACAAAAAAGACTGACTGTTTAGTATATGGGATATTTTTACTATCAAAAACTTCTGACCTGGAAAATAGGTTATAGAGAAAGAATTTAAGGAAAATGAGAGTTTCTAGAAACCATGACCAAATAAAACTCTTGAATACCATATACAAAAATCGTAATACTAAAGGACAATATTAAAACAAAAGTAATATTTAAGTCATTTCTTGAAAGATATTCCAAAGTGAAAACATCCAAAAAATGTCAAGGCTAAAATCTAAAACTTCCTGTCAAGAACAAAATACTCTAAGTAGTTAGAAAGAAAGAATTCAAGTTTAAGGGAACCACAGTTAGGACCATACAAGCCTACTATAAAGGACAAGAAGTAATGAAATCCAGTATTCCATAATGGCTTACAACCAAAAATAACTTACCATGTAAAACTGAATATAATTATGTAAAACTATAAACAGAAAAGCTAAGAGAAGCTTAGAAAGGTACATATAATTAAATATTTGAAAGGAGATAAGTGAAGATGAAGAATTTACATTCTAAAAAGGGAAAAGGAGATAACTGTCCTTTCAAAATCTCAACAATTTTAAGGGTCACAAAGAGAATGAAAAAGACACTGGGTCTGCATGTGGTTTTATTCCTTTTGGTTGCCATTTTGTTTTAAAAGGGGAAAGAAGGGAAGTAAAGGGAATGGAATAAATGAGGAAAAGATAGAATTATTAGGTCCAAGCTTATGATCCTGTAAAGAAAAAAATCAAAACAGGAAGATAGCAAAAATAAGGACAACAACAAATGATGTAATAACAGTTGCTTGAAGAAATGAATGAATATGGAAGAAGGAAGACAAGAAATTCCAGAAATCCCAATTGCTTCCCACTTTAAAATTCTATTTTGTTAAAAAAAATCATAGAAATGGAAACCTTTCCTTAATGTGGTAAATAGAATCTACATAAAACTAAGAGAAAACATTGTCTATTAAAGAGAAATGCTTCAGATATTTCCTATAAGATTATGGGTAAAATGAAAGTGTCTATTGTCATTACTATTATTTTATAAAATTTTAGAAATAGTAACTATATTGACAGAAGAAAAAATTGAAAAAATGCTCATAGACAAAAGATAACAAAATTTTTGTTTTTTATATAAATGTTTAATTAGCAAGTCCTAGAATTTCAACAAAAATTATTTGAAAGAATAACTTCAACAATGTAGCACAATACCAAAAAATGTGGAAAATGTTCAGATTTTCTGAATATTACCAATAGAATAAAAATAACAAAATTGAAATGTAATTTTCATTCAAAATAACATAATGTATAAAATATCTAGAATCCCTCTTATGAAAATACATGCAAAAATTATTAAAAACTTTACACAAAGATCTATATTATGTTACTCGTGACTGGGTTGTAACAATTCATTGATAAGTATAGTATTACCTAAATTAATTTGTAGTTTCAGTGCCATATCAACCAAATTAACAAAGTGTTATTTTTCTAACTAGACACATTAATCATCATCATCATCATCATCATCATCATCATCTGTAACTACCAAAATCAAGAATCCCAGGGATGAAAAGGAAGCCTGCTAGTATTAGATCTTTAACTACACTACAAAGTAGTAATCAACAGCACTTTTTGGTACTGGTTAAAAAAATTATTAAAAGTTGATAAGAGAAACAGAATTATGAACAAAAAACCTAGGAGTAATCAAACATAGTAGCACAATGTTCTATAAACCAAGGATAAAAACTACTGTTGTAGACCAAAAAAAATGTGTTGGGAAAACTGGAAAGCAATATGGCAGAAATTAAGGTTAGGCCAACAATTCACAGCATATACCATGATAAGTGCCAAATAGATATATGACCTAGATATAAGAGGTTCTAGATATAAAAGGATGGTGATAGCTTTTGCAACCATAGATATAAGAAGTTGAAAAAAAAATTTTAACCAAGAAGGGAATAGATATGATCATAAAAATTTTAATGGTAATTTGGATGACAAAAAATTTAAAAGATTTTATGTGTAACAAATCAGAAATACAATTGTGACTTTGGAAACATTTTTGCAGGAAATATTTTTAATCTAAAATATTTGGGAAGTAATTTAAGTATGTAAGTATAATATCTGATCCACAATAGATAAATGGTCCAAATACATCCACAGAAAGTTCTCAAGGAAAGAAAAACAAACTATCAACAATCATGTGAAAAAATGTTTCTAATCACCAATGATAAAAAATGCAAATGATTTTGAGATTTCACCTTATACCCATGAGATAAATAATAATGACAAAAGAAAATGAAAAGAACAGTTGTTGGAATGCCCTTAGGAGGTCAGACACACTAATGCCCTGTTGTCGGTGTTGTGAATTCATTTAAACGTTAAGAAAGAGATTTTGAACCTATACTCTAAAAATACTATACTCACTAAACCGTGTCTATGACTAGTAAAATACCTTGGCAGAATCAAAGACAAATGGAAAGACCTCATATGTACAAAAATATACATAGAAGTTCAGTTCATTTTGTTGAATAATAAAAATATAGAGGAGAGGATACTCATAAATTGTGGAATGGCTGAACATAATATGATATAGATGTACTATGCATGAATACACTGAATATCATTTTATCATAAGAAATGATAAAAGGGTTGGATTTAGAGAATCTGGGGAAACTTATTTGATGTGGAACAGGAAAATGAGCTGATGAATGGCAAAGACACAAGTTTTCTCACTGTAGCACATAATTCTAGGAAGCAACCCTTAAGGAGCTACAACTTTGTAACTGCTACTACAGTTGATAAAACTATATTTATTGGAGACCCAGAAAAGTTATTTTTACAAAATTCTTGGCACTGTCAAATGTTGCAATATCATAAACTGATGTAATGTTTATTAGTAGAAATAATATTAAAGAACAGGTATTTCCATCTACTTTACTTCTGCACCTTAAAGAGCATGGAACTTTGCCATTTAACTTGTAAGTGAAACTCTCCACATGTGTTGTCTCCCATGGATATATTCCTTGAAAATAATGATTGTGCTACATTTCTATTTGTATTTGCAGCACTTAGAACTATGCTTTACACTGTAAGAAACTGAAGGAATTAGGACACTAAATGGTTAATTGTGGGAATTGAGTGAACCATACTGACTCCATCTTGAGATTCATTTCTGGAGCTAGTTCAATTCCCTTTCAATTCAATTATTGACCGAAGCCAAATACTGTCTTGTGAGGAAAGCTTATTCAGTTGCTGTAATTGGGATAAAATTTTATTGCATTGGTTGAAACTAGTTCTATATGGCCAGGAAACAGGATCACTTGTACCTGCTGTTTAAAGACCTTTAACCAAGGACCTAGGTTATATTGATCAGAAATGTAGTCAGATCCTAAGATTCATTTTTTCTCATCTCTTATCTTCCCATGTCTTATGATCCCATCCTGTTCAGTCAGTTATTATTTCCATGTTCCTTTGATTGTAAGCAGACATTTGGGAGGAATGGGATATCTTTTTTCCTGATTTCAGGGAAATGTACCTATTCAGTCTTCTCCGTCCAATTTGGAAAATCCCTACTCTTTCCTCCAATTAGAAATTAGATTACTAAATATTGTACTATTTATTTTTAATTAATCTGTCTTATTCAATGAAATTTTTAATGTTTTAATGTCTATCTCCCCTTGTTTTCAGGGACCAATCCTAAATTGAGGAAGGTGCCTGGTCCTATTCTGGGGGGCAATTGCCATACATTGCATGATAAACTGATATGCTTGGAAGATTGAACCTTTGTTTACTTAGTCATTTCATCTTTCTCTTGTTACAGCACATAAATGTCTAATTCATTCCTTGTTTCATATATAAACTTATTTCTATCAAATGAAATAATATTTGTAAAACACTGAGCATAGTGTCTGACACATAGTAGGTACTTAAAATATTTGTTTCTTTCCTCCCTTTGGGAAATCAAAGGATAGAGAAGATCTGGTTGCAAGATCCAGAAAAGGCTTCAAGAAGGTGGTTGCATTTATCTTAGGCTTTGAAGCATACCTAACATTTCCTAATTAAAGATTCCAGGAGGAAAGTATTTCAGACAAAGGAGAGAAAAACAACTCAGGCTTCAAAATGTAACTGGAGCTAGAGCACAGAGGACTTGAATATCCAGATGAAGAAGACTGCATTACATTGATTAATATGACTTCCTTCTAAGAAATGTGCTAAATTAGGATAGAGTAAAAGGGGAAAAGAGGGGAGGTGACATATTAAGCAGAAACATAGTTTGGGAATGGCTGGGAAGTAATATGGAGGCCCATTTCCAGGCAAGATAAGATGAAAGCTCACCTCTTACAGCTTAGGGTCCAGGATCCAAAGGGAAGAGGCTAATTAGGATGACTTGAGGATAATCAGCATGATTTGTTCAGTGTCAGAAAAAAAACATATTATCTGATGTTGGATCCAATGAATGTACTTAAGAAGAAATAGTTATATTAACATAATTTAAATATAGAATTTATCGGATTCTTCAAGCCAAATGAATAAGATACCATTTTGCTTTATTTTTTCTAAGTATATTCAAAAGACTTCTTGTAATGACATTTCTCGTCACCTCCATTATGGACAAAAAGTTCTGACTAAAACTTGGCACTTTAGACATCACTATAAAAAAGAGTGGAGCCTAAAGTAGCTTCATCATCAAAACTTAAAAAGACCTTTAGGCATACTCCATATGTTATAATTACTGATCTAAGACTCATTAAGTCCCTTAGATACTATATCACAGTGCAGTCTTGATTTATTGTTCAGTTTTACAAGTTTTAAACAGTCCATATTTCCTCTGCTTTGTATCCATGTAGTCAGACAACTATTCAGCCAGAAATGTCTTCACAAGATGCTGTATATGCCTGCTACTAAAGCAGAAATGCCTTTTAGAAATCCTCTTTTGACTATAAAAATCTACTTATATTTCAAGCTTTATATGTTCATATATAAATAATGAAAATTCTGGCCTTCAGGGAGAAGTCAGGAGAACATCCATGCCTTAGAAAATCATAAAGTCACAGAGATAGAAGAAACTTTAAAAGTGCACTGTAGAAAGCAAACCATTCTTGGAGTCAGGAGACTTAGTCTCTACTTCTATCTGTATGATACTCTGCCTCATTTTGCACATTTGTAAAACCAGGAAATTCAACAACATAATTCCTAAGATCCCTTCCAACTCTAAAATTCTGAGACTGAGGCCAATCTCCTACCATATTCATGAATACCCTCTGTAGCATCATTGGTGGGAAGTTATTCAGCCTTTTCTTGAATATTCCCAAGGACAGGTACCTCTTTACCTTATAATTATCTAGAAATATTTATGATAAGGTGAAATCTGGCTTACACAAAGTCCTCATTCTGTCCTCTGGGCTCTTGGAGAGTAAATATAATAACTCATTGTCAGAAGTAATATGTTGCTAATTTGAAAAATATTGCAGTATTTGATCTTAAGACATTTTAGTCCATATCTTTTCTTCAACAGACTGAACAACTCCAGTTTTTAATTGATCTTCACATAAAAGTTTTGAGTTCTCTCATAATTCTTGCTAGTTGTTCTCCTCTGGAAAAGGTCCTGGTGGTCAATGTGTGTGTGTGTGTGTGTGTGTGTGTTTGTGTGTGTGTGTGTGTGTCTTTTAAATGTGAGTTGCTCATATAAACTAGCAAAGGTAGCAAAAGATGGAGATAGGTAGTACTGGGAGGGCTGTATGAAGAAAGTCTCACAAATATGCTGTTGGTAGAGCTGACACTTGGTTTGACAATTTTGGAAATTAGAAAATTAATCTTTTAAAAGTGCCTAAAAATACGCATAGCTTTTGGCACAGAGATCTTACTGTTATGCATATCCGAGAGGTCAGGTAGAAAGAAAAATCTCACATCCCAGATATTAGCATTCTTTTTTTTTTCTTTTTGGTACCATCAAAGAACTGAAAACAAAGTGGGTAAGGAGTGGTAAAACAAACTGATAGATAAATGTAAACAACCCCAATTACTGCATAGACATATCAATTATGATTTAATTTAGAGATATGTGGAAAGACATATAAAATAATGCTGTATGTAATGAGCAGAACCAAAGACCAACATATACAATAATTCCAGTTATGAACTATAGAGAAGAAACAAATGGAATGATATTTTGTATTAATTAGAGATCTTGAACCCTAGGACTCCCTCTCCCAGAATTCTTTTTCATTACCCAGCATCCCTTTCCTTTTCATCCCCAAGTTGTGTGCCTATGTTGTTTGTATATGTTTCTGTATCTCCACCTGCTCTCTCTCTTCTCTCATGACCATGACTGAGTTAGCTCCCTTTTTACTCTAGCTTTTAAATTTTTAGTTATTATTAATAAATCTTATAAAATATAATATTTGGATTTATTGTATATTAATTGTAATATACATAATTTTAATATAATGATCAAGCTTAGCCCTGGAAAACAATTGAAAAAATACATCCATTTACTTTGATTGAAGAGTGGGGGCCTATGGCTGTAGAATAATGCATAAAATATTGCACCTTAATCAATGTACTGATAAGTTTTACTGAAATGATTTATTTTGAAAAATCTTTCTAAAATAGATGGCTTGCTGAGTGGGGAAAAAGGATAGTATTTGAAAATCAATGTGATTCAATATTAAAAAGCATCAATAAAATAAGTAATTAAAAATAAGTTTATTTCTCAGGGAGGAATACAGTGCTCCAGCTGTTGTCTGATGTATGTTGAAGATAGTAGTACTACAATGTATCACCTCAATTCTTCTAAACAGTCAAATAACCAAACATTCAACTTAATAGTCTAAAGAAGGAAAATGACAAATCCTTAGAGCTACATGAAAACTGAAAAAAAAAAGATAATGTTCTGTTGGTGTCAGTATGAATTAGTTTAGTCACCCTAGGAAATGATTTGGAACTATGTCCCAAGAGTCAATTGTTATTCAATTATAGAAAGAGATAATAAATGTTTGTTCATTGAAAGACAACAATAAATTTAACTCTAAAATAAGACAGAATTAGAGGTTGGCAGTCACCTGGGGAATTCACAACAAAAGACCCTTTTTAATAAGACTTTGTAGTAATGTGATTTTAATTTATGATTATTTCCCTCTCTTTGGTATATTTTGAAGTAGGTTAAAGGTGACACTATTCATTAGAGGCTATGCAATCTATATTATCTAACTTGTATCTGATCAAGAATTTCCTAGATAGTATTTTTTATGAGTTGACTTTAGATTACTTTAAAATGGCAAAAATGTATGGCAGATATTTCCATGTACAAATAACTCTAATTATTAGGAAGTTATTTCCTTATATCAAACCTAAAACTGAAATGAAGAACAAGTTCAATTTCTCTTTCCAGGTACTTGAAGACAAGAGTCCTGTCTCTGCTTTCTTTCCTTCAAGCTAAATATCTTCACTTCTTTTAATGGTCTCCCTAAATCATGGTTTCTAGTTATATCTCCTTCCCATTTAGATTCTTCTTGGTGTCTTGATGTATTCTAGTTCATTAATATCCTTTTTTAAAAAGTTTGCATTTCTAAGAATCAACTACCATAAAGTCAAGACTGACTACACTAGTTGTATAGCTCAGATTCTGAATTGGAACAAAATAAAGCACTCAGAAAATTTGATAAGCATTCTATAGAAGCACCCAATCACAGTTTTCATACTGGTAGAGATCTCAGATTACCTCATCCAACTTCTCTTTCCAGAGACTGGAAAGAGATCTAGGAAGTTTAAGTGACTTGCTAATTATCATACTGGTTAGTAGAATTTCCTTTCAAATAAAGGTTCAGTCAAATCCAGCACTTTTTCTAATGCTCCATGTTATGTAATCTGTACCTTCATTAGAGTCATTAATAAGAACATCCAAAGATTAAAATTTTAGGGGTCAATGTTTTATATGATAACCTTCTAGACTTAATATCTCCAAAGCAGAAGGGAAATTTGAATTTAAAGATAATTTTACCTTTCTCCTTTGAACTCTCTTTCTTCCTTTCCAAAAAACTCCAGAATTGGTTCCCCACTTTTGTTTTTTAAACTCTCATGGAGGATCTCCATGACCAAGTGAAAGTTCAAGATCTCTACCTATTCTTATAACATTTATTTCCAATCCTTTTGTATGCAAGTAGAACACCCAAAGTTTCAGCCTCTTTGGAAATTCTGAATTTCTCCATTCTTTAACTGAAAAGTTGGGGTTTAGGAAACAAATTCTTGAATTCATCATTTGAGTTGCATGCAAACACCATTCTCCTCTGACTATATGCTTTTGCTGCATGATATCAAAGTCAAAAGAGATGTGGTTAATCCTTAGCCAATCAAAAATTAGAAGCTCTCTGTCTGATCAGCTGCTTTCATTTTAAGACTCTCTAGGGCAGTGATGGTGCACCTTTTACAAATGGGGTGCTAGGCCCCTCCCTCCCACTGAGTACCAGATGAACCCTGCCCCCCCTTTACCCCATGCAGGGGAGGGAAAAAGCATTCCCATTGGGCAGAGGGGCAGGTGAAGTGAGAAATGTCCTCAGTGAGTGTAAAGAGGGGAAGGGGAGTGCCCCGAGCTCTCTGTTCCCCTCCAGCTCTGATGCCTGTGAGCTGCCCACCTTACCCCCATCCGCTCCCATTGGGCTGCTGGGCAGAGGAGAGGGTGATGTAACAAAATGTTATCAGGTGGGATGGAGAGGGGGAGGGGAGCAACTCTGCCAGAGTTCTTCTGCCTTTTTAGTAACAAACTGGGCATTGAGGGAGGGCAGCCACATGCCCACAGAGATCTTTGGAACCCATTCCATAGGTTCACCATCACTACTCTAGGGACTACTTTCCTATTTTGTTATCAGGCTATTTAGGAAACTTTCTATACTGAACTACCAGACTTTTTAGGTAACTTCTTTACATTCTGTTATAAAGTTATTTAGGAAAAAACAAACCTCTTCTTTTTTCTGATATCCTTGGGAAATAGACCCAGCAATAGTACTACTAGGTCTAAGGGTTTTACTCTCTGGGTGTAATTTCAAATTACTCTTCAGAATGATCGGATCAGTTCACAGTTTCACCAGTCAGGTATTAGTGTTCCTACTTTTCCTTATCCTCTCCAATATTTTTCATTTTGTCCTTTTGTCATTTTAGCCAGTCTGATGGATGCAAGATGATACTTCAGAACTGTTTGGGTTTGCTAATCAGTAGTGATTTAGAACATTTTTTTTTCACTAATTTCACTAATCAGTAGTGCTTTAGAAAAATTTTTCCTGTATCTATATATGGCTTTGATTTATTAATCTAAACACTGTCTATTCATACCTTTTGCACATTTATCAATTTGAGAGATGATTCTTATTCCCACAAATCCCAAAATATTTATTTTTATAATACTCTCTGTGTGGTAGCCAAGAACCATAAATCAACGTCCATCAATTAGGGAAAGGCTAAGCAAATTGTGGTATATGATTGTCATGGAATTCTATTGAGTCATAAGAAATGATGAACAGATGAATTTAAAAAAAAACTTGGAAAGAACTACATGAGATGATAAAAAATGAAATTAATAGAACCCAGAGACCATTATATACAGCTACATATATAATATCTGAAGAAAAACTTGTGAATGTTCACCTCCAGAGAATGAACTGAGAAATGGAAACATGAAATAAATAGTTTATATAATTTGCCTGATGTTGCTTTCTTTGGTGTGGGGAGGGAAGGAAGGGGCTGAATAAAAAAAAATTAAAAAAGAAAAGAAAGGAAAGTCTCTTCAGTTTTATCAGGGATTTCTCTAAACCATATTCTCTATGATGCCTGGTATTTATTTTTATAGTTACCTAGTGTTTACTTATTTGTGTAAATGTTTTATCTACTGCATAGAATATAAGCTTCTTGAGGGCAATGACTGTCTTTGTTTTATCTATATATTACTTAGCAACTGGTACATCACCTTAGTGAATAGATATTGAAAGATCATGTCCAATAAATTGCTTCTTTTCTTTTTACTCTTCTTTCTCTCCTTTTCTCCTTCTTTCCTTCTCTCTCCCTTGTTCCTGCTTGTTCTCTCTCAGCCTCTCCCTCTTTGTCTATGACCTTTCCTTTCCTTCTCCCTCCACTCCACCTCTCTCCCTCTCTATCTCCATTTCATTCTTCTTTCTTATCTTCATTCCTCTTTTTTTTTTTGCAATACTGTATGCAGATCGAGGCCTTTCTTGTGTAATCTCTTAAACTGACTGAATGTTTGAATAATATTAAATTTAGAAATTATTAAATTCCCTCTGAAACATTATTTCTTTGACAAGTCTCTCAATAGAAATAAGTCTAGTGGTGACAATCATTCTGGAGAATGATCAGAAGAGTGTGTTGTACATGGTAACAAAAAAACGTGGAAATGCCTGATATTTCTACCTGAAAATTGGCATAAATAGTTAATTTTCCACCTGAAAAACTATTGTGGAAATGAAAGGAGTTAAAGAGAACAATAAGAATGATTGATAGAAAGATACACGATTTGGCTTGGGAGACTAGAAATGAGAACAAAATGTTTTAACATTATTTATACTCAATCATCAAGTCAATCACCAATTTCCCTAGGACCACCTATTTTGCTTATGCTGTAAGGAAAGAAGTATGTTCCCTATCCTCAAGGAGCTCAAGAACTAATTATTCATTTTTAAAATTAACCTGTAGCCAAGTCTTGAAGGGCATATACAAGAATAATACATTACAGTGTTTATTACCCAAGACCACATTTACTGATCATCCCATATAATGCATCACTAAGTAGATGGGCCCTGCTCTCTGTCTATATGCCAGAAAATAAAGGCTCTGTTGATCACAAAAGCCAAACTAGGATATGAAATGGCACTTGAAAAAATATATAAATGAAAATAGAAAAGCATCCTTTAAGTACATTGACAAGAAAAAAGTTAATGAGAAATGCTGTCCCTCATTCTGTGTGAAAAGAAAGCCAATGATAGATGAACCAAACAACAGAGATTCCTTTAATGATTTTGTTTACCTCAATACCAACAAAATAAGTAGAATGAAAACTTGAAGAGGAAACACATGGAACAGGGGAAAAGAAAGCCAAACTGTAGCAGGAGATAATGAAAGACTATTTCAAAATACACACTTACAACCTAATTTTCCCTCATCCCCCAAATGCACTAGATTAAGTGAGTTTCTGTCTAAAAACAGGGAGAACTAATGGAAGTTAAACTAGTCTCTTCCAAGCTTTTTTTTTTTAAATGAATTCAAGGAGAAAAGAAAAACCTTTTTCAAATTTTTCAAGAAAAATCTTATGTGCCTCATTCCTTCATGAATTCAAAACTAGAGACCTCTGGAAATCTTTCTGGTTGATTTCAGTTTGGAAAAATTAATGAACAAACCAATTAAGACTCCTGAATGCTAGCTTCTCTTCAGGGATTGAGTAAAGTACAGTGGAGAAAACTCTAAACTTGAAATATTGAACTTACTAATGCATCTAGAGTTTTCAGCCCATTCTTGACACTTGCTACCTTTGGGACACAACTTCTCTGGGCAAAAATTTTCTCTCCCATCTCATGAAAATGAGGATATTTAACTAGATGAACCTCTGCTATCCCTTTCCAGGTCTAGTATCATATGATCTTAATTATTATTTGGAACAGTTAGGTGGCACAGTAAATTGACTGTAGGCCTTGGAGTCAGGAAGTTCTGAGTTCAAACTCAATATCAGAGAGTGGTGTGTGACCCTAGGAAAGTCACCTAACCCTGTTTGGCTCAAAATCATTTCAAAATACACACCACCTAATTTTCCCACACCCCCCAAATACACTAGATTAAGTGGATTTCTGTCTAAAAACAGGGGGAACTAATGGAAGTTTCCTCATCTATAAATGAACTAGAGAAGGAAATGGTAAATCATTCCTGTTTCTTGGCTAAGAAAATCCCAAATGTGGTTGTTCAGAGTCAGATATGACTAATCAACTAATAAACAACAAAAATAATAATGTGATGAGAAACTATATATATATATTATATACACATGTATATCTATAATTATATGTATAGAAGATATGTATTAACAAGGGATAGAGAGATGAATTAGAAAAGGGAAAGATTTTGACTAACAAAGATCTCTAATGTATTGTCATTAGTTTCTGCATGGGAAAGGGTAAGAGTATTTTCTCTTGAGACATTTTAAATCAAACTGAATAATATTTGCAAATAAGCCATTTTATACCAAACTGCCTTGCATCTCTCTACACTTTGTTGACTGAGTCCTTAGCTTCATAGTGCTTTTGTGAATCTAGTTTTGATTTGGATACTTTAGAATACCACTGACATTCTATCAAGGATCAGCTGTGGAGAGATTGTTCATTAATGTATTCTTGTCCCCTACCTTGGAGGCACATTTGTTTCCAGTTTATCTCCCATTGACTATTTTACTTTAAAAATCTTTATTACTTCTAAGAGCATATCTGTTTGTATAAACTTCCCTTGAAATGGAGACAAAATATTGAAACTATTTTCAAAATTCCTAGTGCAAAATGGACATATGAAATTCATGAAATGATGCAATCCTGTGATCTCCAAAGAAGGGTCACACTTTGCAGAGCGAGAGGAGCAGAACCAGGAGAACATTGTACACAGAGACTAACACACTGTGGTATAATCGAACGTAATGGACTTCTCCATTAGGGGCGGTGTAATGTCCCTGAACAATTTGCAGGGATCTAGGAGAAAAAAACACTATCCATAAGCAGAGGACAAACTGTGGGAGTAGAAACACCGAGGAAAAGCAACTGCCTGAATACAGCGGTTGAGGGGACATGACGGAGGAGAGACTCTAAATGAACACTCTAATGCAAATATTATCAACATAGCAATGGGTTCAAATCAAGAAAACATGTAATGCCCAGTGGATTTACGCGTCGGCTATGGGGGGTGGTGGGGAGGAAAAGAAAATGATCTATGTCTTTAATGAATAATGCTTGGAAATGATCAAATAAAATATATATAAAAAAAAAGAAGGGTCACACTTTTCTTCACATGAGTTCTAACCTGAGTGGCCACCTTATAACTCTCATACACATTCTGGAGATGAATGATGCTCAGAAATAATGATTGTTCTATCTTGAAGTCCTAAGGAAATGAAAACAACCTAAGAGCAAGGCAATATTTTTCCTGGAATAAAATGATCATTTGAAAATCCTAGAAGCAAAGGTTAAGGTGTTTGGTAACATGTGCCATTGAATATCAGGGTCCAACTCACCTTTCCAAGGCATAGTATTTAATAGAGGATTTGCTAAGTTCAGGGGTTAGGGATTTCTTGTGGAGACATGAAAGTTGATTCTTTTCTATAGTTCTGCCAAGAGAATGTTTCAAAGACCCTTCAGAACCCTGCCAGACCACAGGACCAACAATACGACCAAGCAGATCTTCCAAAATGGAATTGACTTCTGCCAGAGGAAGCATTAAATTGCTGAGGTACGTATCCATGTTGTCTTTGTGTAACTGAGATTTAAGACTTCCTTTGAACATTTTTATAACATCATTCATCCAGTCTATGTTAGCGAAGTGACTTGGCAAAAATGTGTCAGTCAATCTGAAAAAGACAAATAAAACTGCATTTAGAAAGGACAGAAGCCAGAGGCACACCTTAACACTCAAAGGCAACACATGTTAACCTTAACATTTTTTTTTTCTTTTTAGTTAGGAGAAACATTTCAGGTGAAAAGATCCAAAAAGATCTCTGATTTAGGAAGGAAGGAAATAAGCATTTATGCTCAGTCATTTTTATTCATGTCCAACTATTCGTAATCCTACTTGGGGTTTTCTTGGCAAAGATACTATAGTGTTTTGTCATTTCTTTCTTTAGCTTATTTTGCAGATGAGTAAATTGAGGCAAACAGGATTAAGTGACATCCCCAGGGTCACACAGCCAGTAAGAATCTGAGACTGAATAGGAACTGAGGAAGATGAGTCTTCCTGACTCCAGGTCTGGTATTTTTTCTACTGTGCTACCTTCCCATCTTTAAGCAGCTATACTATCTATCAATTTTCTTGGCAAAGATAATGGAGGGATTTTCCATTTCCTTATCCAGTTGATTGAAGCAAACAGAAGTTAAGTGACTTGCCTAGGGTCACAACAACCAAACACTTTCCCCCAATTAATTCCCTTATTGAGAACTTGAATATGATGAGATTGAATGGAACTGAAAACTATCTGAACTATTGTTGTTGCTGTTTTTTTAAAATTTAATACCACCTAAATATTCTATAGCTGTTTACTGGTGATATTTTCCTTTCTATATCTTCAGCCTCCCCTGAAAAGGTAAGTAAACAGATCTAATCCACTTATAAAACAAAGAATGAATGTTAGAAAGGGTTTTCTAGTGCACATAGAGAAGAATGGCCTGAAATGGCATTCTTGAAAAGAAAAGAAAACTGAAAACTTGGCTAGAGCTGTGATGGAACTATGGGGAACAAACTAATTATCTCCAAGAATTACATCTGCTTATTTCCTGCACGAATGGACAGCATCATCAGGAGGACTGGTTACACATCATAGCTCACAGTGAAGTGTCATTGGTTGGATACAAGGCAGCTTGTGGTGGTGAATACAGAGGAAAAGGGGAGATATAATAACTCAAGAAATTCCATCATAATAACTATGCAATTGCAGGTTAACTACCTAGTAACTTCCCTTGGATCCTCCTCTTGGGAAATGGGGTGCAACAGGAAACATAGGTAAAGAAGACACTGATATTCTATTGATGATATCACTGAGTCTGTCATGGGGGATAGGAAGAGAAGAAGAATTGGGGAAGAAACTCATAGTATATAACTATTTTACTGACTTCTTCTGATTGCACTCTGTTGTTTGTAAATTGCAGATATTCAAGTGCTAAATAGAATCATTGCCCTGGTATAGATCCTTGGTCATGCCGCCCTAGTTATGGCTCTGGATCTGTACTTATCTTCATAATTGGACAAGGCATTGGCACAAACAACCTGGCCATGGCTAAGGAGAGGAGGGCACAACTCATTGCCAATTATTAATGTTGACCTTTTAGTTCGGCAAAAAAAAGAGTCTTTCCTATTTTCAGGCAATTTTGCCTCTCTAACAGATTCTTTCCATTATCAACACATTTCATCTACTTTAAAAATATCCAAAACAACAGGCTACAAAATTTTCTCCATCTTAAAACATTAGCAATAGAAGATCTGCTGGAAAACTATCTATTTGAGAGGCCATGGGAGGAGGAGGAGGAGGCAGGGTTTCAATTACTTCTTTAACTGTTCTGGACTTAGCATTGGCACAGAAATTAGTTTCCCAGGACTTTCGTTTCCCAGTCTCTTCTAACAGCCCAATTGGCTCATTAAAGAAAAATAGATATGAAGAATTCCATTAGGAACAGTAAATTAATCCTCTGTGAAGCTGTTCATTATTTTATCCATAAACGGTATGACGTGGGTTATAATTGCAGGAAGAAGAAAATTGGAAGAGACCTGAACTGCAGTGTAAATTCCTTTAAAAGTATTACATTTCATTAATAACAGATCTGGAGAAACCATAGTTGAATGTGAACTTTATTTTTGATTTTCTTCATGCAGATCCTTTCAACAACATCTTATCACTGTCATTCTATAATTTTGGATCTTTCATTTTACTTCCCTGGGACTCAGTTTCCTTATCTGCAAAATGAGGCTAGACTAGATGATTTCTAATTGCCTTTCTTGTTCTAATCTATGACCTTATAGTGGTCATTCTCTCTCGTATCCTCACTAATAAAACAATATCCTTTTTTATCCATCATACTAAAAAAAATTTGCTTTCTGCCTTAGAATCATTACTAAGCATAAAAGAGTAGTCATGGTTAGGGAACTGGGTTAAGTGAATTGCCCAGGGTCATACAGCTAGGAAATATCTGAGACCAGATTTGAACCCAAGATTTCCTAACTCTAGGCCAGACACTCTATCCACTGTGCTACCTTCTTGACCCCATAATAAAGTTTTAGATTCTGAATGTAGGGGAATCCTCTTTGTTAGAACTAAGCACCGAACTAGTATTCAGCCACTCTAATTTCTCATCTTATCCTGATGGGTGACCTTGGGTAAAGTATTAATGTTTCTTCACCTCTAGAGAGAGAGTGAATGATTAACAGGTGAGCCTGAGGCATTCTGCAAATATTAATGCTAACTAATAAACATGTCAATTTCCTAAGAATCATTAATTCATTAATTTTTGCCCAAACTCATAAAAGAGATGATGAGGAAATGCAGGTTCCATGAAGAATGTAGGAAGGCAGGATGGATAAAAATCATTGAATATTACTATTGCATGACATACAATTAAACACCTCCAAAAGTAATGATTTCAGTCACAAGAATATGACCATGTGACATGCTCAGAACTGTTTTACTCTGCAATATGTTCAACACTGACAACTGACACAAAAAGACAGCCTCAGAGCATGAGTAATTTCCATCAGAAGAAATGTTTAAAGTTAAGAGAAGACATCTTTGTGCACAAAAAAAGCTTTTTATACTTTATAACTGATTCTAACAAGTACTTTGATTTTCATGTTGTTAGCAAATTGATTTCACTATAGAATTGTATCAAGTGATACATAGTCACACACACACACATACATACAAACATACCCCAAAGTATGTTCTTACTACTTTTTCCATTCTAAAAGTGCTTCTCGCAATTTAATTGGAATTTTTCCCCAATAAAGAGATTCATAGAATTCTGAACAACAAGATGCTTGATCTTAACTTTTACTTGCTCCCATAAGTAAGGCCATTCTTTTTCTTTTTAAGATTAAATTATTATGAAAATTCATATTTTAGAGAGTAGTTTTATAATTCTTTATTTATTGACACCTATCATTTCCAAATTAACTTGCAAGATGTTGCAGATAGAAAAATGAAAAATAATATAATTCTTGTGCTTGAGAAACTTACATTGTAGGGGGAGAAGGAGGATTGTATATAGATATACTATTAACAGGCAGGTTTTATACCAGGAATGCAGGCATGGTTCAATATCAGAAAAAACTATCAATTTAATTGAACATATCAATAATGAAACCAACAGAAACCACATGATTATTTCATTAGACTCAGAAAAAGATTTTTTTAAACCTTTATCTTCCATCTTGGAATCAATACTGTGTATTGGTTCCAAGGCAGAAGAGTGGTAAATGTTAGGCAATGGGGGTTAAGTGACTTGCCCTGGTTCACTCAGCTGGGAAGTGTCTGTGGACAAATTTGAACCTAGGACCTCCTGTCTCTAGGCCTGGTTTTCAGTCCACTGAGTTACCTAGCTGCCCCCCAGAAAAAGCTTTTGACAAAAAACACCTATTCCTATTAAAAACACTGGAGAACAAAGGAATAAATGGAACATTCCTCAAAATGATAAAATATCAGATGAAGATATTAAAATTATCTTTAGTCATATGGAAAAATGCTCTAAATCACAATTAATTAGAGAAATGCAAATTAAATCAATTCTGAAATACCACTTCACATATATCAGACTGGCTAACAGGACAAAAAAGGAAAATGATTGGAGAGGATGTGGAATAATTGGGATATTAATACACTGCTTGAAGAATTACAAACTGATACAACCATTCTGGAGAGCAATCTAGAACCATGCCCAAAGGGCCATCAAACTTTGATCCTTTGATCCCAAAATATCACTACTAGGTCTATAAAAAAATTAAAGGTGGGGAAAGAACCTCCCTGTATAAAAATAGTTATAATACTTTTTTTGTTTTTTTTGGTGGTGACAAAGAACTGGATACTGAAGAGCTGTCCTTCAATTGAGGAATGGCTGAACAAGTTGTGGTACATACTTATAATGTAATACTACTTTGCCATAAGAAATGACAACTGAGAAGATCTCACAAAACCTAGAAAGACTTATATGAAGTGATAGAAAGTAAAGTGCAAAGAACCAGGAGAACATTGTACACAATAACGCCAATAATGTATGATAATCAATTGTGAATGATTTCCTATTATCATTAGGGCAAGGATTCAGGAAAACTCCAAGGACTCCTGACAAAATTGGATATCTACTAACAAAGAAGGAACAGACAGGATCCAAATGCAAATTAGAACATACCATTTTTTACTTTATTTCCTCCATAAACTTTTCTCTAGTCTAGGCAGTATGTCTGCTTTCAAGATGGACATGGAAATATATGTTGTAGAATGATATATGCACAAACTATCTTATTGTCTATCTTCTTAGGGAATGGGAATGAGTCGGAGGGAGAAAAAGAACATAGATTACAAAATATCATGAAATAAATATTAAAAAGTTGTATTGAGGAACAACTTCTAGGAATTTATGCAGAGTGAAAGGAACAGAACCAGGAGAGCATTATACATAGAGAGTGATACACTGTGGTACAATCGAATGTAGTGGACTTCTCTACTAGCATCAATGCAATGATCCAGGACAATTCTGAGGGACTTATGAGAAAGAACACTATCCACATCCAGAGGAAGAACTGTGGGAGTAGAAACACAGAAGAAAAACAACTGCTTGATCACATAGGTTGATGGGGAATATGAGTGGGGATGTAGACTCTAAATGATCACCCTTGTGCAAATATTAATAGTGTGGAAATAGGTCTTGATCAATGAGACATGTAAAACCCAGTGGAATTGCTCATTGTCTTTGCAAGGGGGGTAGGAGAAGGGGAGGGAAAGAACATGAATCATGTAACTATGGAAAAGTATTCTAAATCAATTAATTAAATAAAAATTTTCAAATAAAAAAGTTGCATTGATATGTAATCTGGTAAAAATAAATGTTAAAATTTTAAAATGTACCTAGATAATTGGGGAGGTTGGGTGGAGGTATCTGGACCTGTGATTTTATTATTGTGGGGAAATCCCAAACCTAGAATTTTCTGTAATATAACAACTCAAGACTCTGTAAGATTCTCATTTAAGTTACTCAGATTCAGGGCAACCAGGTGGCTCAATGGATGGAGAGCCAGGCCTAGAAATGGGAGGTCCTGGATTCAGATCTGACCTCAGACACTTCCCAGCTGTGTGACCCTGTGTAAGTCACTTGACCACAATTGATTAGCCCTTACTACTCTTCTGCCTTAGAACCAATACACAATATTGATTAAAAGACAGAAGGAAAAGGTTTAAAAAATAAATTAAACAAAATAAATTACTTAGAGGCACGAATTAAATATGAATTCCTAAGGAGACAACCCATTTTGTTGTTATTCCAAGGTCACACTGATATTCATTGTGCCATTCATCTTCTTTCTAAAAATTTTTTACTATGATTAGGAAAATAACAACAGGAGATATCAGCTATTGTTTCATGAAGTACTTAGTATTTGAAATGTGCTTTATAAGATAGATTGAAATTAAACAGGTAAAGAATGAGGAGGGTCTTCTTGAATAGAGAATAGTGAAAAAAAAAGAGGGCAAGAAGGGAATAAACATTTATATAGCATTGACTAAGTGCCAGAAACTGTGCTAAGTGCTTTTTGCCAATATTATCTCATTTGACAAAATATAGATTATGTGTGAGAAGAAAGTAATCTAGTTGAATTAGAGTCTAGCATGTGCAGAGGGGAAATACAGAATTATGTTTGAACTAAGTTGTGGAAAGGCTAAATTGCAAGACACAAAATAGTATCAAAATTATATTGTAGGTAGTAAGAAGTCATAGGAGGCTTATAAATAGCTTATCAGATCCATGCATATAATTTATTCTGTCAGTGGAAAGAAAGATGGATTGGAAGGAAGAAAAAGAAGAATAAAAAAAACTTATAGGGAGTTTGGGGGAAGATAATCATAATAGTACCTTACACTTATATATTACTTTAAGGCTTGCATACATTATCTCAGTTTAGGGTGTAATAATGAAGGATTCAACTAAGATCATAGAAGTAGTAATGAAGAAAAATAGGAACATTTAAAAGAGGTTTCTGAGGAGGAATTAAAGATGTGATAACTGATTGAATGGGGATAGGGATTCTCAAATATAATCACTAAGTTTTGAAAGTGGAAATTTTTAGGGGAGATGGAGAGATAAAAGAAACATGCAATAGAGGGAATTGTCAAGAGCCATGACTTGAATGGGAACTTTTCCTCAAGACTAAAATTTAAGGAGAGTTAACATACAGAGTGGGGGTAGTTTCTTCCTTGAACTGTCCTCATGCCTCATTCCTTGATCTTCTCCTAGACTGAACCATAATGCTGTACAATAGAATGCTATCTTCAGGATCCCAATGCAATGATACCTCTTCTTCGGTCTAATCTTTTCTCATAAACCCAAAGAAGAAGAAGAGGACCATATCTTTTCCTGTTATGCTTCTTCACATAGTTGATTTGTATACTGACCCATGGCTAACTTCTTTTCTTCCAGGGACTAATCAGGAGAGTAGTGCAGCAACTGAAGTGATATAAGACTGTGGTAGCAGAAGCAGCAGTGGGATCAGGGATAGTAAGGGGAAATGAATACCAAAGGACTCCCATACTAGCACTGGGAATAGAAATTGGTGCCATTTAGCAGCTGTATTACCCCTTACTAAGTTCAGGGTTACATATCCAAGGTAGAGATAAGGGGTTGGGCTTCATAGGGTTTCTACCTGTGTAAGATCATAGCATACATCAAGAGGAAAGTTGAAATGATTGGCCTCTTCCTGGATCACACTACTTTGGAAGCACTAAAAACTTAAAGGCCCCCAGACTATTAGAGAAAATAGCAGAAGGACATAAAAGATGGATACACACTTCAGTTATCCCTTGTGCACTCAAGATATGAAGATTTCAAGACTAATATGAAGACCAAAATCAATAAGTAGTTTGGGAAAATAAGTACACAATAATAATTTTTAAAAATCCAATCATAAAAAGCTTATTGAAACTCAGAAGAAGACAATGACTTAAAAACATCTATAAGCAAAGACTCAAAGAAAAAAAATTCAATTGGAAATAATTCTTAAAAGCTAAAAAATGCTAGAAAAAGTTAATATGTTTTTTTTAATTAAATAAGAGTGATAAAGGAAAAAATTGAGAAAGAAATGAGAGCTAAGTTAGAAAATTAGGAAAAGATAATTAACATTTTGGTAAAAGAGATATAATAAATATAGAAGAAAATAATTCCATAAATTCAGAATTGATCAAATGGTAATAGAGGTGCAAAATTTGAACTGGCCAAGTAGAAACTAATATCTCCATAAGACATTGGGAAATAATAAAATGGGGGCAGAGCCAGGAAGGACACAAAGTAAATAAAAATACCCAGAAAGAGCTAAACAATTATTTTAAAAATCAAATATGAGTATTAGAAGAAAAATTAGGAAAAGGAATGAAAGAAAAATATAAAAATACAATCAATATCGTGTTAAAAAGAGGTACCAGAAAAGTTTAAGAAAAGATATCTTAAAAATAAAATTTGACAAATGGAAAAAAGAGGTACAAAAAGTCAATGAAGAAAATACTTTTAAAAAATTAGAAATGGGCAAATAGAAACTGAGTCCATGAAATATAAAGAAACAGTAAGACAAAGTCAAAAGAAAAAAAAATGAAAGAAATTTGAAATAACCCATAAGAAAAACAACTGACTTGGAAAAATAGATTGAGGAGATATAATTTAAGAATTATTGGATTGCCTGAAAGTCATGACTAAGAAAGAAATTAGATATCATATTTCAAGAAATAAACTAGGAAAATTTCCCTGACATCCTGAAACCAAAGGGTAAAATAGACACTGAAAGAATCTATTAATCTTGTGAAAGAGATCCTAAAATGAAAACTCCTGAGAATATTATAACCAAATTCCAGAGTTTCAAAGTCAAAGAGAAAACACCAGTGGGAAGAAAGAAACCAGTCAAGTACTGTGAAGCCACAGCCAGAATCACACAAGATTTATCACTTCACTCATTATAGGAATAGAGGGCTTGGAATATATTTTGAAAGGCAAAAGGAATTGTTATTAGAACCAAGACTTAACCACCCAGAAAATCTGAGTATAATTCCTCAAGGGAAAAAAAGATATTCAATAAAATAGAGGACTCTAAAACATTGCTGATGAAAAGATCAGAGCTGAATAGAAAATTTGCCTTTCAAATAAAGACTTTAGATAAGCATAAAAAGGTAAACATGAAAGAGAAACTATAAGGGACTCAATAAGATTATGTTTACCATTCTAAATAAAAAGATGATGTATATCTTCTAAGAACTTCATCATTCTTAAGACAGCTAAAAGGAATCTACCTAGAAAGGGAGTGCTGGTACACACTGATTACTGTGGGATGACGTAAAATTATCGGAAGTTGAGAAAGAGAGATGCTCTGGGAGAGAGATGTACAAGAAAGAGCTTTTGTAGTGGAGGGAGAAAAGGAGAGAGGTAGGAAATGTTTAAATCTCGCTCATATAGTGTTAACCAATTTAGGTACAAAGAGGGAACACACACAAACACACACACACACACACACACACACACACACACACACACACACTGTCTTGCTAAAAAAAAATTTATCTTACCAAACAGGGAAGTAGGATTGAAAGGGGACAAAAGGAAAAGGGATAAATAAACAGAGGAAATAAAGAAGCAATTGGTCAGAAGAATTACTTTAGAGGAGAGCAGATAAAGAGTTAGAGGAGGATAAACAGAAGAAAATAGGATAGAGCAAAATGCACAGTTAGTAATTGAATGGGATAAACTCACCAATAACATGGAAGAGAATAGCAGAATGAATTAAATACCAGAATACAACAATATGTCATTTATGAGAAACACTTTTGAAATGAAATAGAAAGACAAATATAGAATTAAAATAAAGGACTAGAGCAAAATCTATTATGCATCAGTTGAAGCAAAAAAGGGAGCGTGAACAAGTATGATCTTGGACAAAGCAAAAATAGATCTAATTAAAAGGCATGAGCAGGGAAAATATATCTTGCTAAAAGGAAACATGGGGGGGGGGCAGTTGGGTTGCTCAGTGAATTGAGAGCCAAGCCTAGAGATGGGAGATCCTGGGTTCAAATCTGGACTCACGTACTTTCCAGCTAGGTGAACTTGGGCAAGTCATGTAACTCCCATTGCCTAACCTTTACCACTCTTCTGCATTGGAATCAATACGCATTGATTCCAAGACAGAAGGTAAGGGTTTTAAACAATGAAGTAATATTAATATTAATCATATATGTACCAAATGGTATAGAATCCAAATTCCTAGCGGAAAATTTACATGAATTTCAGGAGATACACCATAAAACCATACTATTGTGAGAGCTCAATGTTGCCTTATCAGAGTTTATATAAATATAACCATAAAATGAAGACATCAAGGAGATCAAAGCTAATTGGAAATTAAATGATCTTATCTGAAAGAGTGGTTCAAAGAACAAATCATAGAAACAATAAATCATTTAACTAAAGAAAATGACAATAATAAAAATTATTAATATTAATATATTAAAGATTAATAATCTGTGCATCTAAAGGTTACTTTGATTAGGCTTATCAGAAATAAGTTCTTATTTTGGATTTCATTATTGTTAGATATTAGAGAAAGAAGGAGGAAAACAGAAAGTTGAGAATGATGTAGTATGGACAGAAAGTTAAGGTACAAGCATGGAGTATAATAGAAACAAAACAAGGACAGATAGCAAAACTTGGATTTATAGAATGTTGTATACTCTGATAATCAAGGAAAGCACATTTTTCTCTAGAAAGGGACATGTAAACATATCCTAGGATATAAGAAGAAAGATTGGTGTGAATATATATTTCTGCATTTACAAGAACATATCCTACATAGGAAGAAAGTCCATTCATAATAGTAAATATGTGGTCTATTTTTTAATGAGCTGAGGGGACATAGTAGGAGTTGCTTGCTTTATTTTCCATTTTGTTTCTTTCTTTGGAAACCTACTTTTGCCCTGGTGATATTTTCCTAAAACACTGTCAGCTCAAAGTGGAATTGATGAATGATAGATGATATGACCTCCCATTTCACCACTAGTTATCAGAATGATGGAATATTCTAGTAGAAACTTCAGATATCTGGTAGGATTGAAGGTCAAGAAAGACTCAGAAAATAAGTAAATTCTCCCTATTAGAATAGCAATTTTCAGATATTCAATTGTCATATTATTTAAGGTATTATCTCAGATAAATTAATGCCCCTTATCTGTAATTCACCTGCTTCTGATATTAAAACTTTTGTCATTTCCTTAAACTCATGCACTTTTACAACTTCTTAGAATTCTTGTGCACCTACCTCCTTTGCAGAGTATTCATAGATGAACTCCTCTTATTCCAATCACTCCAGCATTTTCATCAATTAGACAAATATTATTATATGTTTATATTGCATCAGGGTAAAATTGTCTTAACTCATTAGCATACAAATTCTTTGAGGATGGGGCTATACATTTTTTATCCTTTCTTCCTCTCCCTTGAGCACCCAGCATAGTGTTTTGCATAGTGGATATTTAGTGGATAATTTTTTAAAAAATAGTATTTAATAAAGTAGTATCACTACTGTCTAGCACTAAGAACAGTAGCCTGAAACACAGTAGGAGCTTAATAATTGTCAATTTATCATGGAAACAATTTTTACGTAATGGTCAATTCTTATCGCCATAACTTGGATCTTTACTTTTATCAAACACCAGATTACTCTAGTTGTTTTTTTTACAACTGTTAGTTTTATGTCATTTCTGCTCCAAAGATCTACCTGTTTATTTCTTACTCAGTACCAGATGGTTTTGATAACTACGACTTTATTATAATATAATTCAAAATCTGGTGCAGATGATTTCCTTTACTTTTTTGTCATTAATTCTTTGATAATATTGAACTCTGTTCCTTAATCTTTAAAATACTTATTAATACAGGGTTTAGAACTGAAAGGACCTATAGAGATTTTTATTCTCCACTAATTTTACATAAAAAGAAAGAAGCTCCATAAAGTGAAATAACTCATTCAAGCTTAAGTAACTGGGAAGTGATAAAGAGTCAAGACTGACTCAGCTCTTCTGGTTACAAATCAGGCACTTTTTTCTGATATACCATATGGTTATTCGGAGGATACTACAAGAGCTGCCTGTTTCCCAGAGCCATAATAAGAATTGACAGAGATAACATGTGTTTAAAACTAGCTTCAATAGCCTCTCCCTCATACTGTATCCCTAAGAGGTTTGGAAATTTTGAGCAGTGACAGTCTGATTGTCATTCTCTTCAAAGTCTTTAGGGAGAATGAATTCTATCTTTGATTTATGTTTTAGCTCTCTTTTGCAGAGATTAAGGTTAAAAAAAAAACTCTTACCTTCCTTCTTAGAATCATTACTATGAATTATAAGGGTTAAGCAATGGGAGTTAAGTGACATATTCAGAGTCACACAGCTAGGAAGTGTCTATGACCAAATTTGAATTCAGGACTTCCTATCTCTAGGCCTGGCTCTAAATCTACTGAGGAATCTAGTTGCTCCCTGAAATTGTTTAAATTATTTGTAAAGAAATTGAATTTATACCGTTATCTGAGAAATCTGTGGTCTTGGCTAAAGAGAGATAATGAAAGAATAAAAAGAAAGAATTTACTCAGTGACAGGACAGAGTTCATTGTATTGCCAATACATGTATTGCTAATAAATTGACCTCTTTTTAAAAAAAATGTAATTAATTAACTTTGAATATTTTTCTATGGTTACAAGATTCATGTTCTTTCCCTCCCTTCCCCTCACCCCCTTCCCATAGCCAATGTGTGTTGCCAATAAATTGAAAGATGATTTTTGAAAGACTTTGGCTTCTATAAGAATAGCTAGACTTCATATATAATACTCTTTAGGTCTACAAGGCACTTTATATATTTCATTTCATTTTATCCTCACAAAACCCCCGGAAGGTAGGTGCTATTATTATCCTCATTTTACAATTGAGGAAACTGAGTTACACAGGGGTTAAATGGCCCAGAATCACAAGGATAGTCTGGACTGAATCTGGATTTGAACTAAGATCTTTCTTACTATGGGACCAGAGTTAACACAGCTGTCTCAGAGAGCCTTCCAGCCTCTCTGCTTTACAAAGATGAATAGTAGAATGGTAATAGAATGGTATTTAATAGCAGAATGGTGATTTAGAAGTAAAAAGACAAAGAGTAGAAATGATGTTTAGTAGTAACGATAATATTTTCTGAGAAAATATTTTAAGTCCTAATTTATATCTTTTTGTTATTATTGCCCTTTTAATGCACAACCAATAATTTTGGTATTTATTTAAGCTTAGGGGTTCTCATATATATATATATATATATATATATATATATATATATATATGTGTGTGTGTGTGTGTGTGTGTGTGTGTGTGTGTGTGTGTGTGTAAATGAGTAACTACTTATGAGAAAGAGATTTCTCTGGCTTAATAACTCAGGGCTGATTATTGACAAAGTTTATAATTTTAGTAGCAAGAAGTAAAGAAATACCCAAACATATCTGGGGCACGTAGATGCAGTGAATCAAATATGGTCTCAGATGTACTATTTGGGTGGCCCTCAGCAAGTCACTTGATTCCTATTTGCCTCAGTTACCTTGTCTACAAAATGGGGACAATAATAGTACCTACCTCCCAGCATTGTTATGAGGATCAAATTAGATAATAATTTAAAAGAGCTTAGTGTAGCACCTGGTTTATGGTTAAGTTGTATATAAATGATAGTTATTGTTATAATATTCCTGAATTATCATAGAACTTGGGATGATGATAATGATTATGGCAATGAATCAGGTAGGACAAAGACAGGTATTCACCCTATGTTGCATATATTATAAATGGTAGACTCTAATGCCTTGGGACATGTAAAACTTTATAAGTTATATAGTGTACTAAAAATATATTCTTTCCATCACATTTTCTGGAAAGATAATTAAATACTCACAATGATCTCATATTTACGTAGCACTTTTTAGGTCAATGTTACTACTTCCAAATTATCTCTAAAAGGAAACTGTTCCTTATTCCTTCATTTTTAGTGCTTCTCTACCCTGAAATTACTTAATATTAATTTTGCATATATTTGGCATTTAATTATCTGTTCACATATCTTCCCTCTGCCCCCAGTAAAATGCAAGTCCCTTGACCAAAGGGACTTTTTAAACTTTTACTTTTGTTTTTTTCAAAACACTTAAGTAGCCATGGACACAAACTAGAAATTTAATAAATGCATGAATGAATGGAAAGGAGATTGATCTTTGTTTTTCTTGTTAGCAGTATTATTATAATATATATAATTAGTGGTTTAGATGAATGTACAGTTATCCTCAGCAGAATGCTTGCTCCTTGCAACCAAGCATTTTTATTTTATAAATATTCTCCACTCAATTTCTGATGTGTCATGGTGTAACAGTTAAAATTTAAGGGAGACTGAGGCAGGTAGAAATTAGTTTCTCTATGCAAGGAGTATTATATTTTATGAGGTTTATTAAAGGTTGAGAATTTAAGAATATACAAGTAAGAAAAAACACGTTCCTAGACCAGAGGCCTAGACAAGACCTCACCTACATTATAGAAAGAGCCACATCTGCCCCAAAACGGAAGTCCAAAAGAGAGCGCAAAAGCTTTTGCAATCAGGTTAA
Source organism: Monodelphis domestica (assembly GCF_027887165.1). NCBI lineage: Eukaryota > Metazoa > Chordata > Mammalia > Didelphimorphia > Didelphidae > Monodelphis > Monodelphis domestica. The sequence continues at coordinate 249,236,646 of NC_077227.1, forward strand.
ATACCTTCTTGGTCTTGGCCCAGGTGAGATTACAAAGCATTCTGGGGAAGTGGAGCAAAGGCTTGTGGGGATTGAAGCCCTGGATTCCAGTCCATTTTTACATTTCCCCCCCCCCCGTTTGATCCTCTGAGAAGTCCTTCCCCAAAGGATCATAAAAACACAATCAATTTAAAGATTACAATAATTTGAGGATAAGAGAAAAAAAGGACAAAACCAATAATTGCTGGACGCATTGACAGAAAGCCAGTTAGGGGGCAGTCCCCTTTGGCATGAAAGTATACATACAAATAAACATTCAATCAACTACACCCAAAGTTCAATTTTTGTGCAGCTGGCTGGTCTGGAGGCTTCTTCATGGTATCTTCTCCAACAGTTCAGTTCTGGATTCAGAGAGGTAGAATCTTCTTTACCTAAAATTCTTCTCAAAAAGAATTTAAAATTTGTAATTTAAAATAATAATATTTTTTACATTCCCCCCATTAAAAAGGGTGATTGACAAATACAGAATCACTTAGGGATGCATGGCTGAGGTATGAAGTATATGAATCAATTGGCAAGAGATATTAAAAGAATATCAGAAAAATCCAAATAAAAAAAGAAAAATCTCTGGATGAAAATATAGACTATCAAAGTCTTCTGTGTAAAAATTCGAAGTAAAAAAAAAATCTATAACAGGTCCTTCAATCAGGGCCCAATCAAAATGATCTAAGCAATGATGCATTTACCCAGTCAATAGCCAGGACCACAGAAAGTTGCCACACTATGAGAGGCAGAAAAGAAAGGGACCAGATTATAGAAGCCAAGTAGGAGCCAAGTTTGGGGATACTCGTCTGTGAGTATCTTCAGAGTGAGTGTGACACAATGAAGGCCTACATCTTAACATAAGTCAAGTGTCGCAACCCCAAGTCTCACACTAGGTTCAAGACCTTTGTATTGGCCTAGAAGTGCATCAATCCATCCTGGATTTTCTTTTCTTTAGCTCTGTGCAATGGCTCTTGTGTGTATATCTTGTCCTGGAATCAGACAGAATCATTAAGCAAAGTCCCATAACTTTTAAATAATTAGTGGCATCATTTTTATAGTCACAATTCTTTTGGGCATGCTCTGACAACTGTATTTCAAACTTATAGTACTGAAAAGTCAAAAAGTTAAAGAAAATTTTAATGCTGGTGACATGTGCTTCAAATATAAAAAGGAGAGAAAAATAATAAAAAAACCAAATAGTATATAATATAATAATAAATATATATATAATATATAAATAAATAAATATAATAATAAAAGAGCTATAAAAAATTCAAAAATGTAGCTTATAATCATTGCCACACTGTGTCAGCTAAGAAAATATAAAATATAAGGCTTCCTCACCAAAAAATGAGATCCATTTCCTCTTAATATCTGGCCATGATCACTGTGTGTATGACAAATGAATTGAACAGTAGTACAAATATGTAGGTATCAAAATCCCCAAAATTCTCAATAGCCCAATTAATTACAATAGCAAACAAACACACTATCATATTTCACATAAGTTGTTGTATGACATTTTTAAAAACCTATGAATTGATGGATATTTGTCACAATTTTTACAAACGTAGCAATCTTTCAACCTTGGTATTCAAACATATTTTTTAAAACAAAGTAAAACTCATCTTGGGTTAAGAACATAATCAAGAAATCTATATGTCATTCTGGTACAAATAAAATAGTGAGCTGAAGAGTATAAATAAAGGGGTGCTCCTTTTTTTGGAGGCTTTTTTAGGGGTACAAATGCCCTGAGATTAACTGCCCCAACTTCCATTCACATATTTAGAAATGTGGGAAGGTTGGGGGTTATAAATAAATTTCACTTCAGCTACTGTAATGGGCCTTACCTTGTGGTAGGGGGCAGGCAAAGTTAACCAGAGATTGTTAAAAAAATTACAAAAATCATATTTAAAAAACCCTTAAAATCATTGAGATATTTAGCATATTAAATTTTCCAAGGTTGTTATAGCAATTGTAACCAGTTCTGAAGTCCATCTATCCTTGGCAAAATAGAAGAAAGCTGTTTTTTTCATATATGGGCTTAATTACAATAATATTTGTTCAGCACAGTTATAGGGGAAAAACAACAGAATTTAACAGTAGTTAACTCAGTGCATTAAAATGAACAGTATAACAGAATAATATCGAATCCAGTAATATATGAACTTAAAATCAAAAAGTTATATCTTAAAACAATCAGGAAAAATGCAATAGAGTACAGAGATTTGTATAAACCATTGGAGTCTGAAATGCCTTAAAATATAGCCTCTAGTCTTTAAAGTTCCTTAGGTGTGTTTATCCATTTAAATGACTATTGTCCAAAGGCAGAGTGGTAAGGGCTAAGCAATGGGGGTTAAGGGATCTGCTCAGGGCCCCACAGCTGGGAAGTATCTGAGGCCAGATTTTAACCCAGGACCGCATGTCTGTAGGCCTGGCTCTCAGTTTGCTGAGCCACCCATTTGCCTCCCCAAAGTTGAGTCCTTGGGCTGAATCTTTCTTCTGGCACACAGGTGAAATTAGTGAAATTACCAGAACAGTCAAAAGGTATCCTTTTAAACAGCCCATTGCTTAAAAGTCTGTTTGTAAAGTCTGTTTCTTCTCCTCTCCCTTTTTCTCTCTCCCCTGCTCTGATACCTCCTCCTGCCCCAGTCCACGTGGATCCCAGGCCACCCCCGTGGAGCCAATACCCCTGTTTTGTTACCAGCTGATAGAAATGAGTCCCGAGCAATCTGCTCCAAGGAACTGGGTTTGTTGGGCAGGCAGGTCACTAGGTGATTGCAATCTTGGTTGAATCAGGTGGGCCAGGTGAGCGAGAGAAAGACTGCGGGGTGGGCAGGGCCGGGAGCCGGAGCACAGACAAACAGGGCCGGGAGCTTGGGCACCAGGTGAGAGGCCAGGAGCCGAAGCAGGAGCCGGAGAGGGCTGCAGGCAGGAGCTGATCAAGATGGTTTTCTAAAAAGCATCTTGGAGAAACGTGGCTTAAAAAAATCATTATCTAGGCTAAAAAATTTGAGAAGTTCTCATCCAATCTAGTGGTTGCCAACTGTAACAGTTAAAATTTAAGGGAGACTGAGGCAGGTAGAAATTAGTTTCTCTATGCAAGGAGTATTATATTTTATGAGGTTTATTAAAGGTTGAGAATTTAAGAATATACAAGTAAGAAAAAACACATGCCTAGGCCAGAGGCCTAGACAAGACCTCACCTACATTATGGAAAGAGCCATGTCTGCCCCAAAACGGAAGTCCAAAAGAGAGCACAAAAGCTTTTGCAATCAGGTTAAATACCTTCTTGATCTTGGCCCAGGTGAGATTACAAAGCATTCTGGGGAAGTGGAGCAAAGGCTTGTGGGGATTGAAGTCCTGGATTCCAGTCCATTTTTACAATGGTCATTTGTAGGTTATCCTCAATTCTCAAAGGCTTTGGTAGATGAGAGCAACTTCTGCAAACTTTCTAGTATAAACTAAGCAATAAAAGAATGTTTTCAAAGGATCATAGGATGTTTGGAGAGGTTCGTCATCAGAAGGTCATCCACCATATAATAAATTTTTGGCCACAACAACTCATGATGAAATTTACTAAAAAATTAAAGAGTTCTAATCTGCATGGCTAAAGGGAATGTCCAGTCCCCTGAAATCTCAAATGTTTCAAAGTGTTGATACAAGTTACTTGATTGATTTGGTTCTGTTTTTGTCCCATATGTTCACACTTTATTAGTACAGGGAACTCTCACTGTGGAAATGTAATTATAGCAATCTGTAGCATTGCAGATTGGTATATTGCCTATGTTTTAAAATTCTTTAAAATTTGCCTAAAAGTTAACTGACATACACATAGTCACACAACTAGTATGCATCACACAGTAGGTATGTAATTTAACCTAATATTTCCTGGTTCTTAAACTGATCTTTTATCTATTATAAACACTGTCTTTATATTTATAAACATTAAATGACCACTAATAAGAGCTTTAAAATAGTTGAGACAAATGAATTTTAATGTCTGAAGTATAGAAGAGTATTACAGGCAGTGAAAGCAAATATTACTTGAGTTGCATTTTTAAAAGTTTTCATAATCATAACAGCAAGCATTCAAAAAGAGAAGATGGTTTCTTATTGGAAACTCTCAGGAATTTCCCCTACTAAAGGTCCCTTAGTCTCCAGTTCCCATTGTAATACTTGGTACCCCCAAAACCGGGCGTCAGTGTGAAGAGGGGATATAGATGGCTAGGAAAAGGAAATAGAAATGGAGTTATGTGGCAAAGATGTCAAAGGGTTCTGATTTACAGAACTAACCACACATAAAACCATAGATGGGACAGATGAGCAGGATTCTGGTTGAGCAATGAAGAGTTGAGCCAGCAGAGTTCTGGAAATTGATGGCATCTGCCAATGTATTGTAGAAACTGTGGAAGGCTACAGCCAAGGGCAAAGTCAGAATAAAGAGCTATAAGTAGTTGTTAAAGGCTTCCAAAACTGTCTTGTTTTCTCCAGTTTATAGGATCCTAAAAGTATGAAAGTCTCTTTTGTAAATTCTTCTGGGGAAAAGAGTAGCAGAAAAGTGTTGATTTAAGGAATGGGTTAGGAAAATGTTCCCATTGCTTTATATATGTGTTTCTATTAAAAAGTGCCTTTTTCTGATATATGCTATTGTTTGCCTCTGTTTGTTAGGATAGTAGAAAGGATAAGAGAATTGTGCTCCCCTAGTGCCTCTGTTTGTTAACTGTTTATTAACGAAGTTAACTTATTAACTATAAATGTACCAAAGACCATATTCTAGGAGAATTTATACCCTGGAGCCATAATGTCCTGTTTGGCTCATCAATCTCACATAGAAGATTATTTAAGAAAAATTTAGTTGATTCTTTCCTTCACTCTACTTCTTTCACAATCCAAGTCTCCTAAGAATACCCTGCCCCCACATTCTTCCCATAATCCCAATTCTGGAACCCCAAACCATGATCAAATCAACTTATGATTTTTCTGGAATAGGTTTTTTCCTATGACCCTAGTCACTCAATTTGTGACTTTCAAGGCCAAAATATCTGATGTTGGCCATAACTTTTAAATGTGGATTGTTTATTGCTTGTGTTCTTTGAATACAGAGACAGTCTTTGTATTTAGTTTTGTATCTTCAGTTATAAAGTGCTTATTAGATTGGTACCCAAGTGACATAATTTATAGTTATCTAAAAATATCCTCTTTGAATTTCATCTAACATTTTGTCCAAACTTCTCCTTTGTATTTTTTACAGTCTGCTCTTCCTCATTACAGTTATGGGATATTTCTACTCCAATTAGATTGTAAGCTCCATTATTGCTGGATCAATATTTTCCAATCTGTATTTCCCACACAGATTAGCACAGTGTTTTGCACATAGTAATTATGTACTATATGTTGAATTAAATGAACAAATAATAATCATATTTAAAACTCAATTATACTCAGAGAATATTAATGGTTAGAGGATCATTAGAGTTCAGTTAGTCATTCAGTGCCAAACACTGTGGTAAATTGGGGATAGAAATAGAGGCAAAAGATAATTCTTGCAGGTGGTTGTGGTGAGGCAATCAATTCCAGAGCTCTCAGACCCCAGCCACTCAATTGAGGAATACTGAAGAGTAACTCTTTGCACTTATTTTTGTATTTTCAGTTTAGGTACAGAAACAGTGGTAGATAGTTTGCTCTCCTAGTCCAGTCATAATAGAGGCCAGGTAGGACTCATTGTATGCAGCCATGGAAAGGACTCAACTCAACAAAGTCCAGCCTTGGTGTGAATTAGACGAACTCAATTCAAACCAGCTGAATTGAACAGCTGCCTATGTCCACACAGAAGGCCAATGAGGCTGCCTATGCAGAGTGCTCACTTCGAGAGAGAGAGATAGCTAAGTTGGGTTCATGAACAGTAGGAGCCCTCTATAGCAGGAGTCAAGTTAAGCGTCATCATAGTGACAAATTCAAGAGAAAAATAACCCCAGAATGAGCAAAAGACAGAGAAAAAGCTTAATTCTAGGAAAATATTTCATTAAGAAAGATGACCAAAATACAAGCTTAGAAGAGGTACAAATACAATACAAAAATGAAAACATGTGAAGCCTCAAGTGAAAAATGTAAAAGGAAGTCAAACCCAAAATATAACCCTATAAGAACTCTAGAAAAGGAGAGAGAGAAAAAAAAGAAACTTAGAAGAAAAATTAGAAAAGAAAATTTACAGAAAAAAAATAAATAGCTTAGAGCAAAAATTTAAAGAAGAAAGTGGTTCCCTATAAAAGGAAATATGATACCTCAAATAGGAAAATAGTTCCCTAAGAAAGGAAGTACAGTGCCTCAAAGAAGAAAATGGCTTCCTAAAAATTAAAATCATATAAATGGAAACAAATGACTTCGTGAGATAGCAGAAAACAATAAAAGAAATTCAAAATATTTTTAAAAATAGAAAAAAGAAGTTGAAATCTCCTACTAAGAAACCAGATAATCTTGAAAAAAGATCCTGGAGAGATAATTTAAGAATCATTGGATTGTCTAAAAGCCATGACCAAATTAAAAGAACCTAGACACCATTCTGAAAAAAAATTTTTTTTCCCAGGGAAAAGTGCCCTGATGTTCTTGAATAAGATGGGAAAATAGAAATTGAATGGATCCACTTATCATCTTCTAAAAGGAATTAAAAAATTTAAAATCACAGAACTATTATAGCCAATTTCCAGAACTCTGAAGACAAGTAGAAAAATACTACAAGGAGTAGAAAAAAATAATTGAAATAGTATGGAACCACAAGTAGGATACAGAAGACCTAGGCCTGGGATCTAGGCCTTTACCAAAATCACATATCCAGCAAAACTGAGCATAGTACTTCAAAGAAAGAAACAATCATTTAATGAAATAGAGTCATTCCAGACATTTCTAATGAAATAACCAGAGCAAAAAAGAAAAGGTCATAAGCAAATGTGACACTCAAAAGAAGCATATAAAAGTAAACAGAAAAAAACTCAAGGAAGTAAGTAGAGTTAAACCTTCTTTCCAGGCTCCTGAGAGATAGAGTTGACCACTGGCATGGGATCTGTGGGAGTAGGAATAATAAGTTCCTGTAAGGCCTGCTGCCTAGTGGGTGGAAAGCCTCACTGCCATAGTATGCAGAATCTACTTTCACTTAGGGTTGCCTACTGTGACATCCCAGAGAGCCATCCAGTGTAATTACTTTCTCTATATGAGGAAGTGATAACTAGAATAATTAAGATACTTATAGTACAAGAGATATTTAATATACTCCAAATGCTTTAAAGTAATCAAGGGAAACAATAGGGTTAAAATGATTACATTACTAGTAAGAAAGAAATACTTAAGATATCAATGATACTTGAAGCTCATAAGATACTTAAAGTTCTTATAATACTTAAAGTATTGTAGATAATTAAGGACTTTATCATTATTAGGGCAATGAATAGGAGCATATTGAGATAGAGAACAGGGAGTTAGTTTAATATGATAGTATCATCTTAAAAAATCAACAGGAAAAAAAAGAGGAATACAATGGGAAAAGAGAAAGGGAAAGAAAATCAGGGTACATTATCTTACACGAGGAGCCATTAAGTTACTAATTAATAAAATGGGAAGGTAAAATGGGGTGAGGGAAGTGGCAGGTGTGCTTAATCCCTATTCTCATTAGAACTGGTGCAAAGTGAGAATATTATCCACAATCAATTAGGTATAGAAACTATCTTACAACAAACAGGGAAAAATCTGATGAGCAGGTTTTTCTAACAAAGACTTCATTTCTCAAATATATAGAGAATTGAGTCAAATTTATAAGAATATAATGCATTTCTCAATTAATAAATGGTCAAAGGATAAGAATAGGCAATTCTCAAATGAAGATAATAAAATTATCTTTAGAAGCAGAACCAATATGGTAAAATAGCAGCATGAAAAGCTGAAAACATCCTAAGAATTCTTTGAAACAAACCTTTAAATAGTGCCTCAAAAACAGAAGTCATAGAACCAAGGGGATGGAGTGAAGTAACTCCCCTTCAGAAAACAACTTGAGAAGTAGGCACAGAGGATCTATTTCACTAGGGTGAGAGGGGAGCCAGATGTAAAACTGCCCACAGAGGAGTGGAAGTCACCCCCTTCCCACCTACTGCTCAAGGTTCTGAACCTGGGTACAAACCTACACAATAGCAGAATAACCCACACCTAGCCCTTGAAGTGCCAAGTCCTGGCAAAAGCCTGCAATGAGCCCCCAAGTCTGTGGCACCTGGCTCATTCAAGCCTGCAGAGAGGCCCAAAGCTCCATTTCTATGATGGTATAAGCTTAGAGTGAGGCTATGAGCTTCTCTTGCCCAAGCCAGCAGTGAAGATCCAAACCCCAGGTCAACCCCAACACAAGGCAATACCTGCCTGGTTGGTACTAACTTAAGGGAATGTCCAGAGTCCTTCCAAAACTTGCACTGAAGCACCAAGCCCCAGTGCAAAGTAGCTTACAGTTCTCTGAGTCTTGCAAGCCATCGGAAATCCCTAAAAGAGATTGCATCTGCAATAGGAGGTGGCCTTTAGAACCCACAGGTCATCATCCCACCTTGAAAGAAATGAAACTTGTAGAAAATGAGAATTAGAACTGAGGGCAGTAGTAGTAGTAGTCTCTCAGTAACCGAGAATGACAATTGTCTTTGTGCATTTTCATCTATGGATAGATGAGTGTGCACAAAAACACTTGTGCGTGAAAGAGATTTAAGTGGAAAAGTCATTGCACAGAGACAGTCCCACTCTCTCAGTGTTGGAAGCCTGGGTCCAGTGGCACGAAAAGTCGTTACATCTGGAGACTTCCTCAGCTGCATTGGATGGCCGTGTTGTCTTTTGTGCTCCATCACGCCCTGAGCACTCCACAGTGCTTTGCTGCGTCGCCATCTCAGCCGTTGAACCTTCTTATTGCTTTCTTCCGTCTGTTCAGCCGAAGCAGTCTTCACATGCTGGGTGAGCAAGGCCTGGTTCACCAGGGTCGATGACCCGATGGCTACCCTCACAAGGTTTAGCCGGCCTGTTGAAGCTGTTGCCCGGGGTGTGGCCGCTGCCTCATGCTAGCAGCTACTGGGAGCCACAAGTGAGAGCTGGGTGTCAGGTGAGGGTCAGAGGCTGGAGAGCTGCCCTAGGAGGGCACGACAAGCCCTCCGTACCAGAGATACTACCCCTCTCTGAACACCCCATACACCCCAGAAATGAGGGTAGTAGCAAGGAAAAGCTAAAATTTAAGAGAGTGTGTCCTAAACCCTGAGAGCAGAGCCTACATTTAAAATAAAAGTAAAAAAAAAGGCTGGGAAGCTGAACAAACAACAAAAGAAACACCAAACCATAGAAAACATTTATCAAGACAAAGAAGAGCAAGTCATAGACTTAGCAAGAAACAGTGAGATCAAAGTAGCCACATCCAAAACTTCAGAGAAAAATGGAAATTGGTTTTAGGCTCTGGAAGAGCTCAAAAAGGAATACAAATATCAAATAAGACAGGCAGAAGTAAAATGGGGAAAAGAAATGAAAGTAATAGAAAAAGAAAATAATAGCATAAAAAGCAGAATTGGACAAATGGAAAAGAAATACAAAACATTCAATGAACAAAAGAGTTTCTTAAAAAGTAGAAATGGTCAAAAAGAGAAGGAACTACAAAAGGTCATGCAAGAAAATCATTCTTTTTTTTTTATTTGAATTAATTTATTTAATCAATTTAGAACATTATTCCATGGTTACAATAATTACATTATTTCCCTACCAACTCTCCACCTACCCTTCCCACAGCAGATGCTCAGTTTTATTGGGAATTACTTGTGTCCTTGATCAGAACCTATTTCCATGTTGTTGGTGTTTACACTAGGATGTTCATTTAGAGTCTATAACCCCAGCTATATAACCTCAACCCACGTATTCAAGCAGTTGTTTTTCTTTGGTGTTTCTACTCCCACAGTTTTTTCTCTGAATGTGAATAGTGGTTTTTCTTGTAGACTCCTCCAAATTGTTCAGGATCACTGCATTGCCACTAATGGAGAAGTCTATTACATTCGATTGTACCAGAGTGTATTAGTCTCTGTGTACAATGTTCTCCTGGTTCTGCTCCTCTCACTCCGCATCAATTCCTGGAGGTTGTTCCAGTTCCCATGGAATTCCTCCACTTTATTACTCCTTTGAGCATGATAGTATTCCACCAGCAACATATACCACAATTTGTTCAGCCATTCCCCAATTGAAGGGCATCCCCTCATTTTCCATTTTTTTTGCTACCACAACAAGCGCAGCTATGAATACTTTTGTACAAGTCTTTTTCTCCATTATCTCTCTGGGGTACAAACCCAGCAGTGCTATGGCTGGATCAAAGGGCAGACAGTCTTTTATCGGCCTTTGGGCATAGTTCCAAATTGCCTTCCAGAATGGTTGGATCAGTTCACAACTCCACCAGCAATGCATTAATGTCCCCACTTTGCCACATCCCCTCCAGCATTCATTAATTTCCATAGCTGTTATGTTAGCCAATCTGCTAGGTGTGAGGTGATACCTCAGAGTTGTTTTGATTTGCATCTCTCTGATTATAAGAGATCTAGAGCACTTTTTCATGTGCTTAAAGTCCAGTAGTCTGTGAGGGAGGGGTGTTGGAGCTTGAGCTTCCCTAACCTCTGAAGATTTTTGACGGGATAAAGTTCAGTTGGGTTGGGCTGGATGTGCCCTGAGGCTAAAACCTCCTGGAAGGCTGGAGCAATATAGAGGGTCTCTGCCGCTGTGACCAGGTTGCCCATTCTGCGCTCTGTCTCCAGCTCCTTCCCCACTGCCTGTGTTTGACTCTCTGAGCCTGGCACAGCCCTGCCCACAAGGTACTCCCTCCAGACCAGCACCTTTGCCCACACAGAGGTTTGCTCTGCCACTGGAGGCTTAGTGGTCTAGGTAGGGGAGGGGTCCTGGGACCTTCCTTCTTCCTTCCCCTTAAACCCAAGTGTTCTCGAATTCTCAGCTTTTGGGGGTATACCTTTTGGATTGAGTCTAGCAGGAGGATTCCTTTGCTCTGTCTTGTTGTTAGGTTTGATTTCCAGTCCTCTAGGAGCATTTAGTTTGTAATTGGTAAGGAAGGGTTTTCAGAGGTCTGAACTTTTGCTGCCTCTAAGCCTCCATCTTGACTCCACCTCCAAGAAAATCATTCTTTAAAAATTAGAATTGAGGGGCAGCTGGGTAGCTCAGTGGATTGAGAGCCAGGCCTAGAGATGGGAGGTCCTAGGTTCAAATTTGGCCTCAGCCACTTCCTAGCTGTGTGACCCTGGGCAAGTCACTTGACCCCCATTGCCTAGCCCTTACCACTCTTCTGCCTTGGAGCCAGTACACAGTATTGACTCCAAGATGGAGGATAAGGGTTTAAAAAAAATTAGAATTGGGCAAATAGAAGCTGATGACTTCATTAGACATCAAGAAACTTTGAAACAAAACCAAAAGAATTGAGAAAACTAGAAGAAAATATGAACTATCTCATTGAAAAAAAAAACAATGCACCCAGAAAATACATCCAGGAGAGACAATCTAATAATTATTAGATTACCTAAAAGTCATGATAAAAAAAAACCTAGACATCATATTATAAAAAAATAAAAAAAATGCCTTGATATTCTTGTATAAGTGAATAAAATAGAAATTGAAGGAATCCACCAAAATCTTCCTACAATAAATCTCCAAACTACAACTCCCAGGAATATTATAGTTAAATTCAAGAGCTCCCAGGTAAAGGAGAAAATACTTCAAATAGCTATAAAGAGATAATTCAGATATTATGGTGCCACATTTAGTATTACACAGGAAATAGCAGCTTCTACATTAAAGGATCAGAAAGTTTGGAATATAATATTCTGGAAGGTGAGGGAACTAACTTTACAACCAAGAATTACTATCCATCAAAACTGACTATATTCTTTCAGGGATGGTCATTAAAAAAAAAAGAAAAAAACAACAGAAGATTTCCAAGCATTCCTGATTTAAAAAAAAAAAAAAAACTAGACCTAAACAGAAAAATCTGATGCCCAAATACAAGATTCAAGAGAAGCATAAAAAAGGGAAATAAGAAGAAAATTTAAGGGATTCAATAAGATCAAACTGTTTATATTCCCTCAAGCAAAGATATTTGTAACTCAAATGTTTTTATCATTAGTAGATCACTTAAAAGGAATATATATATGTAAATATATATATATATTGTATATATATTTACATATATATAAAGAGAGAGAGAGGGTACAGGAATAAGCTATTTAGGATGACACAATATGCAATATATATATCAATGGGTGAAAAAGAGGATTGTACTGAGAGAAAAGAGAAGAGATAAATAAAATGAGGTAAGTTATATCACTTAAAAGGCATGAAAATATCTATGAAAGTGGAGGGGAGTATAAAGGTAGTGAAAGGCAATGCTTAAATCTTACTCTCAACAGAACTGGCTCAGACAAGAAATAACCAGATTCATTAGGGTATAGACTACTTAACTTACCCTATAGAGAAATTGATGCGGAATAGGAAGAGAGGGAGAGGGGAGTAATATCAGAGAGTGGGAATGGAGGTATGATTAAAAACAAAGCATTTGTGTGGAGGAGTAGAGTGAAAGGAAAAAGTGCAGGATCAAAAGGGGAAAATAAAATGGAGGGAAATGCACTACTTCACATGTAAGTCCTATGACTGACATGACAAAAAAGGAAAATGATAATTTTTGGAGGGGATGTGGAAAAATTGGGACATTAATACACTGCTGGTGGAGTTGCAAACTTATACAATCACTCTGGAGATCATTCTGGAACAATAATGGAAGGGCCATCAACCTGTGCATATCCTTTGACCCAACAATATCACTATTAAGGTCTGTATACCAACAAAATTCAAGATAGGGGAAAAGACCTACCTGTACAAAAGTATTTAGAGCAGCTTTTTGTGGTGTTGAGGAACCGAAAACTGGAGGGATTTCCATCAATTGGGGAATGGCTGAACAAGTTGTGGTATATTTTTGTAATGGAATACTACTTTACCATAAGAAATAACAAATGAGATAAAAAAAATAGGCTTATATAAAGTGATGGAAAGTGAAGTGAGCAGAACTAGGAAAATGTACATAGTAGCAACAATAATGTGTGATGATCAACTCTGAATGACTCAAATATTATCAACAAGACAAGGATTCAGGAGAACTCTGAGGATTCGTGACAAAATAAAGGATACTGTCATAGAAGGAATAACTGAAGCTTGAAAGAAAATTGAAACATATCAATCTTTATTTTATTTCCTCTAACAGCTTTTTTCTAGTGTAGGCAATGTGTGTCTTCTTTCATGCTGAATATTGAAATATATTATATGCTAATAAATGTTCAACTTATATCATATTGCCTGACTTCCTAGGAAGTGTGGAGGGGTGGAAGGAAGAGAATATAGATGTCAGAAAGTGGATATTAAAAATTGATTGAAATGTAATCTAGAAAAATTAAAAAAATATTTTTACAAATATCCCTACCCCCAGGGAGCTTACAATCTAATGGGGGGGGGAGAGATAAACAAAAATTTGTGAAAACAAGCCATGTTGTTGTTCTTCAGTCATGTCTGAGTATGACCTCTTTTGAGCTTTTCTTGGTAAAAGATCAGTGTTGCTGGATCAGAATATGCTGTAGAGAATAAGGTGTAAGAAGACTGGAAAGTCAGAAGGCAGCTAGGTTGTAAAGGACTTTGAATCTCCAACAGAATATTTTTATTTTATTCTATAGCTGACAGAAAGTCAGTAGAATTTGTTTAATGCACTCCATCATGATGCTGAGCTTTAAGAAAATCACTTTGGTTTTTGAATGGAGGATGAATTGGAATAGGTAGAAAGTTAATGTAGGTGCCAAATCCATCAGCATTTATTTCATGGGTTTTTAAATTTTTAAACAATAACCCTGGGGGAGCATTGTAGGTACCACTGCAACAACAGAAACCTTTGGTCAAGATTTGATATTGGGATGAAACGAGGTATTAGAAAATCACTGAACATTTAACAAAGAAGGAATAGTTACTTTGCCCTAACCCTGCAAGAATACAAAAGCATTCTGCTTCTTCTGAACAGTCCTCTCATTTTCACATAGAAATGTTCCTGGAAACCCATTTTCTTTCCTCTATCCTAAAGGGATTGTGGTAAGAGGGAACAGGAAGCCCTTCCCTTTCCGTATTCATGAAATTTTGTAGTTTCTTTTTATTGGCCAGCGATGGCAAGGTGATGCATACTGAATTAAGAGATTCCAGAATGCTATGCCATCAAATTTCATTTATTTACAAACATATTTCTGTATATGTTTATGTTAATGATCCTTCTCTTATCAATAAAGGATCTTTGGTTAATAAAAAAAAATTGGTATGATAACTCTTTGGATCTCAGACATCCACTATGTCATAGAGGCCTTAACTCTTATTAATTCTATTTTTTATGCTCCGACAAGGAAGGCGCTTCAGATAAGCTGGGACGAATCAGGTTATCTATGGGAGAGAAAGGTCAGGCCTTCAAGGAAATTGGGCCTAAAGGTAGCTGTGTCCGAAAATATAGGTTCTACCCAAAGATCCCAGGTTGTGGGACAAGAATTCAGAATTTGACAAATACTGCTAAGAAAATTGGAAAACATTATGGGAGAAATTAGGTTTAGATCAACATCTTACACCCTATACCAAGATAAATTCATAATGGGTAAATGACAAATATAAAGAGTGAAATTATTAAAAAATTAGCTGAACATAGAATAGTATACCTGTCAGATCTATGGGAAAGGGAGGAATTTAAGACCAAGGAAGATAACATTTGTACAACTCAGTGGAATTGCTTGTTGGCTCTTGGAGGGGTAAGGGAAGAGGGGAGGGAAAGAAAATGAATCATGTAAACATGAGAAATATTTTAAATAATAAAATGAAATGAAATGAAATGTTTGGAACCAAAAGAAAAAGAAAATATGGGTTCTACCTATGGCTCAGTGGTCAAAAGCTCAGGGCCTGAACTCAGGAAGATTTGTATTCAAATCCACACTCAAACAATTTCTAGCTACATCAGTTTGGGAAAGTCATTTAATTTCTGGTACTCTGACAAAAGTATTCACTGGAGAAGGAAATGGAAAACCATTCCTATATCCTTCCTGAGAAAACTCCATGGTTAGAATATTATTGTGCTGAAAGGAATAAAGAAATGGAGGAATTCCATGTGAACTGGAACAACCTCCAGGAATTGATGCAGAGTGAAAGGATCAGGGAACTGGGATTTCTGGGTTAAGATGGCCCCAGAGTAGAAGCATGGCTCTTCCTCTCCTCTTCATCAAACCAGACACAGTGCCTCAAAAGGACAATCCCAAAGTCAGCTAAGGAAAGAAGATCCATGGTAGGGCACAGCATGAAAGTTAGGTAAAGTTAGGGCATTTCCTCTTTAAAAGGGGGCAAAATTACTCCCACCAAGGGGTAAGCTCATCACCCCTCCCCTGCTCCACCTACAGTGCCAGAGTTGGAACGAGCACAGGACAAATGTCTAAATTCTTGGAGGGAGGCTGGATGAAGTCAACAAAGACTTACCACTAAGAGAAATGAGACTTGGGACCCCAGGAGGAAGAGGAAATGTGGGGATAGGGGGCAGAGATTAGGCAGATGCCTCAGAGATCAGAAAAATACTGGAGCTCAATATAGAGACTTGCCTACACTCCACACCCAGACCTCTGCAGGGCAATTTTTAGGTTTTCAGGGGCTGGACTTGCCCCCAAGAGCAGCAAGACTTGGGTCCCCAGGATACTGAGGAACACAGAGCTCAGGTGAAGAGACTGTGAAGGACTGCCCATAGCAGACACTGCTCAAAAATTATTCTCTGTGCAAAAACCTCTTGGGAGCCCAATACCAAAATCACCCATAGTCCTCACTTAGACTTCAGACCAGGAAGGAACAAGGCAATGGTCATTAACTCCCAGGAACTACAATCCATAACCACCAAAAACAAAAAACAGAAAGAAAGCCTTAATACTTGTTAATTTTTATGCAGAAAAAAATCCAGACTAAAGAGGAGACAGCAGGAGATGACAAACAATGTGGATATAGACTCTAAATGATCACCCTACTGCAAATGTCAATAATATGGAAACAGGTTTTGATCAAGGACACATGTAAAACCCAGTGAAATTGCACACCAGCTATGGGAGGAGGTGGGGGGAAGTGAGGGGAAAGAACATGATTCTTATAACCAGGGAAATATATTCTCAGGGTCACACAGTATGTGTCTAAGGCTAGATTTGACCTTGGGACTTTTTAAAATTAAGTTTATTTATTTTATCAATTAATTTAGAATATTTTCCATGGTTACATGATTTATGTTCTTTCCCTACCCTCCTCCCACCCTCCTCCTGTAGCCAATGAGCAACTTCACTGGGTTTTACATGTATCATTGATCAAGACCCATTTCCATATTTAATATTTGCACTATGGTGATCATTTAGAGTCTATATTCCCAATCATGCCCTCATCTAACTATGTGATCAAGCAGTTGTTTTTCTTCTGTGTTTCTACTCCCACAGTTCTTTCTCTGGATGTGGATAGTGTTCTTTCTCATGAGTCCCTCAGAATTGTCCTGGATCATTGCATTGCTGCTAGTAGAGAAGTCCATTACATTTAATTGTACCACAGTGTATCCATCTCTGTATATAATGTCTCCTGGTTCTGCTCCTTTCATACTGCATCAATTCCTAGAGGTCATTACAGTTCACATTGAATTCCTCCAATTCATTATTCCTTTTAGCACAATAGTATTCCATTACCAACAGATACGACAATTTGTTCACTCATTCCCCAGTTGAAGGCATCTCCTCATTTTCCAATTTTTGCCACCATAAAGAGTGTGGCTATAAATATTTTGTGCAAGTCTTTTTCCTTGTGATCTCTTTGGGGTATAAACCCAGTAGTGGAATGGATGGATCAAAGGGCAGACAGTCTTTTAGTGCCCTTTGGGCATAGTTCCAAATTGCCATATGCTTATTAACAGTTTTGATTTCTTTAAAAATTACTTATTCATGTCCCTTGCCCATTTATCAATTGGGGAATGACTTGATTTTTTGTATAGTTGATTTAACTCCTTATAAATTTAAGTAATTAGACCTTTGTCAGAGGTTTTTGTTATAACGATTTTCCCCCCATTTTGTTGCTTCCTTTCTAATTTTGGTTGCATTGGTTTTGTTTGTATAAAACCTTTTTAATTTAATGTAATCAAAATTATTTATTTTATATTTTATAATTTTTTCTAACTCATGCTTTGTCTTAAAATCTTTCCTTTCCCAAAGATATGACAAGTATATTATTCTGTGTTCACCTAATTTACTTATAGTTTTCTTCTTTATACCACTACCTCATATCTTGATATTTTTTAGTCTGAACCCCACTACAATGAGTTGGTATTTGATCTTTTGTTCTGATGCACTCATGATGTGATAATCATGGAAGTCACGTTATAGAGTAGCATATCCTTGAGTCTTACATAGGCACAAGGAAACCATTAAGATGATTGAGAGAAATAAACAAACTAAAAAACTCCTTCAGAATAATTTGCCAGTGTCACTGAGTGAAAAATTTAGAGATGATGTTTTCCTTGTAAAAATCATTTTCAATTGCTGAATTTTATTGAAGAAATCTAACATGGCAATTACCAGCCCTATTTCCCTTAAACAGATGTATTTTTTTTTTGGTAATTGTGGGCAGAAGAAGTACCTACATGAGGTACAGTCTTTTAAAAAACTTACAACTTCTGATGGCAGCAAAAACTGGTAAACTAGCCAGGCAAGTCCTTAGGTTGACGTTTTATATTATTTTGGGGTATTTGGAGAGGTCTGATGCCTCCTTAGTAATTGTTGAATAGTCTAACATTGAGTCTCCAATACAAACTTTTCTAGATTGCTAGAACCTACAAGAACTTGTACTTTATTGGTTTAGTCCTTGAAAATATGGCATCACTTCTGCACCATGATAAGGCATCAGAAAAGTACCTTTGTTCACTTTTATGTGTATTTAATAAGGAATAAAACTACTACTATTTCAAGCAATTAGTTCAGAAGACACCAATAAAGCATTGCCATATTTCAGGAAAGAAATATACAGAGCCATCTTAAATTATGGAAAATCTTATGTGTATGTACATAAACAAATACACACACATTTTTTCTTTCCTTAATTTTTCTTTCTCCTTCCCCCTTTCCATAGACGTCCTCCATTCTATTTCCTTTTTACACTTCTTTACAATCTCCTGCTTCATCATTTCTTCTTTTTTTCTCTTTTCATACTGGAACATTTATTTCCCTTTTTTTGGTACAGAGGCAGTAAAAGTAGTGATTACACAGGATCCCATTTATCCTTTCAGCCTACAACCCCAACAATTAAGGAGTGAAAGCAATGATTATGAACTGATTAAGAAAAGGGAACGTGGGTGAATAGCTGTTTATTCATGACCTTTTTTTTTTAGATTCCTTCAGAATCCAGCATATAATGAAAAAGTAGAGACTGATGTACTAAATACATACTATATTAGCATAGGCTATGGATGAGTAGTTTGGTAAAATTCACATCAGAAGTGGCAGGCACTTAACTTAGAATAACCTATTAAAATTATATGTGTCCCCGTCTCATTCATGCTGATCTTTTCCTTAATAATGATCATAATCACCAAGTATGCAGTTGTAGGTAGAATAAGGATTATTTTAAAGAGCATTTAAGAATATGAATCTATTTTCTCTCTTGAAGAAATTACACATTGATATTGCTTCTATTTATAACTATTCTAGAATTCCTGGAAAAAATCTTAGGATGTATTTAGATGGTAACAATATATTTTCCTATGGCAGTTAGGTGGTATAGTAGACCACTGGACTTTGAACCAGAAATATCCGAGTTCAAATCTAGATTCACATATTTATTAACTGTGTGACTTGGGTCAGTCATTTAGCCTCTGTTCACCTCAGTTTTCCTCATATGTTAAATAGGGATAATAATATCACATGCTTTCAGAGATTTTTGTGAGGATAAAATGAGATATAAAATAACTATATAAAATGCCTAGTGTAATGAGTGGTGCAAAAGTATAATATAAGTGTTAACTATTGTCATAATAATGGAAATCGAAAAGGATTTTCTTGTTTTGAAATGTGTGGTGGTAGGAAAGGGAAGATTTGAAGAATAAGGATAAAATACTTGCATTTGACTATAACCATTCTTATTGATATGGTATGCAGGTGGGTGACTCTTAATGAAATATGTTCAACTCCCCTGTTATTTTGTTGTAAGGCTAGAATTCAACTTTCTGGGCATGTGATGTTATTAATAGGACATCAAGGATGATATTAATTTAAACTTGGAAATATGCTTTCATTGTTTATGTTTCTACAGACCAATAGGAATGATGTTTCCATGAATACTATGTACTGATTCTTGGTACATTATGTACAAAACAGATGTGGGGCTCATTTATATTGTCTGAGAAATGGGACACTCTTATTTTCCAGGTATAATATTGCTAAGGTAGCTCAGATGATTGAGGTTATGTTTAATGAGTCAGTATAAGATAGTACTTCAGAAGAAAAGCCAGTCTGTAAAGGCTTTTTAAGTTCTTTTAACTGGAATTTTCAAAGGCTGCTTCCTTCTTTCCCTCCTTCCTTCCTTCTCTCCTTCCTTCCTTCCTTCTTTCCTTCCTTCCTTCTTTCCTTCTTTCTTTTTCTTTTTCTTTCATCTGACTCAGAGGGACAAATATATTTGGTCAAAAATAGGATTCAAATGTAGGTCTTCCCAATTCCAAAACCAAATCTCTAGTCACTCTATCATACTGACTCTCAAGAACAAGCAATAATTTGAGTAGAAAACAGTTAATGTAAGAGAATTGTATCATCATTGTTTTATATGAATTCTAAAACCTAAAAGTTCCTTTTTAACTGAAGGAACCAAGGGGGGATATTTTTATATTAGGCTGGTGAAAAATGACAATAGTGACTATTGAACTGGTATGGAACAGGGTGGTGAAGAGGAAAGAATTCCAGGCCAAAAGTCCAAGTGTGGCATTGAGAATGTTATTCAATCAAGTCTGAATTTTTTGTGACACTTTTGGGGGTTTTATTAGCAAAGAAATTGGAGTGGTTTTCCATTTCCTTCTCCAGCTCATTTCACTGATATGGAAAGTGAGGCAAATAGAATTGCCCACTGTTACACATATAGTAAGTATCAAGGTCCAGATTTAAACTCTGGGAGATGAGCCTTTCTGACTACAGATTCAGGATTTTATCTATTGCACTACTTGGTTTCACATAGAGAAGGTAAAGGAATAAAATTGTTTTCATGTTTGGCCGAAGGGTAGTAATATAATAAGAATAAGGCCAAAAAGGTAGGATAGTAATAGAATGTAAAGGATTAGAATACCCTCACTTTACATTCTCTGGGGGTAGAGGAGTGAGTTAGGGTGGGGGAATAGGAGAAACTATCGATCAAAGGCAGCATAATAAGATAGAAATATTTCTAGATTAGAAATAAAAGACCTAGATTAATATCCTATCTTACATGCTTATTATCTTTGTGTTCTTGGGCAGGATACTTAAATCCTTTGGTCTATAGTTTCATGAGGACTGCTTACTTGTATCCTATAATATATGTTGGGTCATTATTGTAATTATTTCAACAATATTTTTTATTATATTTGTAATTCCTACTTATGATTTAGGTTACTTTCTAGTCTCCATTTAGCCCCAGGACTTTTATTGATAATTCATTTTTGATGGCTATTTTTTATTTTGCTGTAATCTATTAAAATTATTTATTATTTCAGCCTATTCACATTTATTTATGAGTCTTTACTATTCTATCACATGATAAATTCTGTAATGATAAAATGTGGTGCTAAGAAATATGTATAATTTTTACATGTCCTTTCATTAAATTTTAAAGTTTACAATTCTAATTTCCTAGTTTTTATTCTCTCTGGATTCTCCATATTTAATTTTCTACTAGATAAATCCAGGTCTGAGATAAAAATACTAAAATCATATATTTAAAGTCATTTTGGAATTTGGTGAACATTATGTCACTTGGTACATATTAATAATGATGTTATTTTGTTATTTATTAGGAATTTTAAAATTATTTTGTGATCTTATCTCTTCTACTACTATTAAGTTTTATTATTACTTTATCTGAACTCAGGATTACAACAGTTAGAATGCCATGAGACATAATACGTTTGATTCCTCTTTCCTAGTTTAACTGTATATATTTTAAATATCAATTGTATTATCAAATTGTTGTTTTGCTTTTTATTAATTGTTTTCTTATTTTATTCTCTTTCATTTTACTGGGTAGTTTAATCTATTTACCTTTAGGGTCATAATTGATGTTAGACTTTACTTCCACAAATTCTATTATAATATTTTCACCTTTTTTTATAATACTTTCCCCCCTACAGTTTCTTTGCTTATAATAATCTTATTCTGCTCACCTATTGTAGAGATTAAAATTTAATGATTTTACTAAAATATATGAAAATTATAAATAATAATTTTAGTCACCAATTCAGAGTATTATTGCTTAAAGTAGAAATGACTTTAATAGTTTTTATTTACAAAAGAGGTGGAAAGAGTGAAAGCAGAGAAATACAAAAGGGTAGAGAAGATATTAGCCTATCTAACTAAATATTGCTTCAGTGCTTGACTCAGCCAGTACTCGCTAACCTTCAACCAGAATTAAATTCTCTCCAGAAAATAGGAAGGGAAAGCCAGCTATCCACTCACCCAAGTTCCCTGCAAGAGGCAGGTCAAAACGGTGATGCTAGATGAAGGTGACTTCTGAGGCTGACTTTCTTCCTTGAACCAACCTTCCTCTTGAAGCTGACTTCCTTCTTGAAGTCCAACTACTTCTTGAAGTCAACTTCCTTCTTGAAATTGACTTCCTTAGCCCCAGAAATTCAAGGCCTTTTATGTTGGCTTCTTGTCCCTTCCCCTCTTCACAAAGGTCAATCAGTTTCCAAATTGTCCAGCATTGTCCTAGGGGCAGTTTTTTGGGAACCATTTCTCACCTTCTGGAGAGGTGAATACTCTTCAAAAGGTTTCACAGATTCCTGGCAGATTGAAGTGTGAATTCTCATTTCCTGGCTGATTGAGTTGAAAGGGTGGAGAGCTCCTTCACCCATCCAGTGCTAAGTACTGTGTTCAAACTTTATTTTTGATTCAATTCAAAAGTAGACAAAGGAGACTCAATCCTGTCTTCACAATCTAGTGAGGTACTAAATAGGGGTTCTTAAGTTATTGTTAAACAAATGTTAACTCAAAATAGACAAAGTAATAAAGGATTCCTTTCACAAGTGTAAACTCAGAATAGACAAAGACAACAAAGAATTCCTTTTTCACACTCTCAGTAGGGGTATGCATACATATGTGTATCTCTCATATGAGTATCTCTATTTGTCTGTTTGCCTCCCTCTTCACTTTTCTGACTTAGAGTAGAACAGATTTTTCTTTCCAATTCCAATCAATTTCCTTATTCTGACTCAATTAAATATGTATTAAGTGCCCAATAATTGGGCAAAAAAATGTTAGCCATAGGTCATATCAGGACAAAAATTAAATTATAAATAAATGCAAAATGTAAAGGATGTAATTCCAAGTAAATTAATAAAGAAGAGGATTCTCTGCTATCCCTCTCTAAGATGTGTTAATTTAGTTCATTTCTTCTTATTCCATTGTACTTATTCATTCATATACCTGAAACTTCTTTATTTTTTCTACCACATATATAAAGTATGGTTTCTGGAATTAGAGTGTGTTCTTCTCCCTAGCTCATCTATTATCACACGCACATACATTCACACACACACACACACACACACACACACACACATCTTAATCATTACCATTTCCAATATTATTTTTGAAAGATCTTATGAAAATTCTTGTTCACATAAATATTAATTCTTTAAGAAGGCAGTGTGAAGTTTCAAAAAAAAGTACTCTAAGGGGCAGCTGGATGGCTCAGTGAATTGAGAACCAGGTCTAGAGATGGGAGATCCTAGTTTCAAATCTCTCCTCAGATACTTCCTAGCTTTGTGACCCTGGGCAAGTCACTTAACCCCCATTGCCTAGCCCTTACCACTCTTCTTCCTTGGAACCAATACACAGTATTGATTCTAAGGTGGAAGGTAAAGGTTTTTTAAAAAAAGAGTACTGTAACCTAACATTTTTTGTTTGAGTAGCAAGTGTTTCTAAGAAAGATAATCCCCAATAGAGGAAATCTGTTGCTGACATCTCACTTCTCTTGACAGAACCCATTTCATGATCACCAAATCCATCGCTCCAGTTCAGGGAAAAGACAGTAGGAAAACATCCTCAGAGTGTTTTGATACAAAGTATCTGAATCTCATGCATTTACAACAGTAAAGTCATTTCACTTTATGTATACTATTGGACCAAAAAAGAGAGAATATTTATGAATGACCAAACTTCAAAGGCTGATAAAGAAAAATAAAAAGGAAAGAGAGGATAGAATTAAATGAATATTCTGCTGCTAGAATTCATGTTGCTCATTAACATAAAATTATTGCAGGGAGAAGTAAAGCACTAGAGGAGTGCCTTCAGCATGAGGAGAAAAGAATGGAGAACTCAGGGAAAACTAAGACAAACTTTTCCCTATTTTAATTTTTTAAAAGAAGGATTTTTGGGGTGGATTTTGCTTGCTAATTTTATATCTTGTACCATGCGAGTAGTTTTGAATGAATGGGGAAGGATAATTGGGATAATGAGAATAAACTACTCCACCCACCATCTCCCTCCTTTGTACTGTTTCACTCCCCACCAGTCTGTTTGTTACCCTTCTACTTCTTTATAGGGCTCGAATCAATTCTCTGCCACAATGGATCTGATTGTTCTTTCCTTTTTGAGTCAATTTCAATGCATGTAAGAATTAAGTATTTCCTGTCTCTAATCTTTTTACCCTTCCAGTGTATTGGTGTTCTTCCTCATTCCCACCATGTGTTTCTTTATGACAGAAATTTACTTCATTTTGTCTTTTTCCCATTTCTTTTAGTATTAACCTTTTTTATACCTCTAGTTTATATATGTACATATATAAACTAGATAATAACAAATTTTAAGAGTTACCAATATTCTCTTTTTTTATAGGGATACAAATAATTTCAACTTATTGCATCCCTTTAAAAGATTTTTTTTCTCCTTTCTTAATTACCTTTTGGTGATTCTCTTTAGTTCTTTGCTTGGGCATCAAATTTTCTGTTCAAGTCTGGTCTTTTCTTTATGAATGCTTGGAAGTTTTCTATTTTATTGAATGACTACACTTTCCCCTACAAGAATATAGTCAGTTTTTCTGGGTAGTTGATTCTTGGTTGTAGACCAAGTTCACTTACTTTCCGGAATATCACATTCCATGCCTTTCAGTCCTTCGTTGTAGATGAAGCCAGATCCTATGCTATCCTAACTGTGGTTCCATGGTATCTGAATGACTTCTTCTTAGCAGCTTGTAATGTTTTTTCCTTGGTCTGGTAGTTCTTGAATTTGGCTATAACATTCCTGGGTGTTGTCAATTGAGGATTAAATACAGGAGGTGGACTGTGGATTTTTTCAATCTTCACTTTTCCTTCTTGCTCTAGAATGTTGGGGTAGTTTTCTTGGATAATTTCCTGTAGGATGCTGTCAAGGCTTTTTCTTTTGTCATGATCTTCTGGTAATCCAATGATTCCTAAATTGTCTTCCTTATAGCACAATAATATTCTATCGCCCTCATACACCACAATTTGTGTAACCATTCCCTAATTGAGGGACATCCCCTAATTTTCTAATTTTTTTTGCCACCACAAAAAGCACAGGTATAAATATTTTTGTACAAACAGATCCTTTCCCATTTTTAAAAATCTCTTTGGGATACAAAATTAGTTGCAGTATTACTAGCTCAAAGGACATGCATTCTTTTAAAGCCCTTTGAGCATAATTCCAAGTTGCCTTCCAGAATGATTGGATCAATTCATAACTCCACCAGCAATGCATTATTGTCCCAATTTTGCCACATCCCCTCTAACATCTATTTTTTCCTTTACTGTGTGCATATAGAATTTGCTCCCTAGAACTCTCTTATCCAGCATCCCATTTGTATGCTCATGCTGAGTGTGAACACTGCATGCATGTGTACATAGGTAAGATAAAGTTTTGGTATGATCCCCACCTCTCTTTCTCTGATGCATTTTTTCAAAATTTACTCCCAATCCTTTACTCAAAGACTTTTTTAAAAGAAAATTAAGGATTCTTTTTCCTAAGTAACTTGCCAAAAATATAAGATTTAAATTAATATATATAACTCCAAGTATTAATTTATAGTTTGTTAATAATCACTTGAAGTAGAAGAAATCAAAGCCTAAATTTCTAACTAAAGTAAGACCACGTGTGTAAATTCTCCTGCCTGGCTAAAAGCCATCTTAAGCAGCTGTGTTCAGGGAAAAAGAGGTGGGGTCACACCATAACTTTATCTTACATAGGTACGCATGCAGTGTTCATATTCAGCATGAGCACACAAATGGGATGCTGGGTAAGAAAGTCCTGGGGAGCAAACTCTATCAACACAACTGTCATATTATCTACTCTGCTAGGTTTATGATGGTACCTCAGTTATCACAGTTATATTTTTGAGTTTTAAATCTGTTTCTTTAAGAAAATATATAATACTGCCTTGGAAGGTTTTCCATTCTCTTCCTCTACCACTGCCCCTCTAATTTTCTGCTCTCTTAATTGTCTTATATGGTTTCATCTTTGACATTTTATATCTGAATTTTCTTTTAATTTTTTCCTCTCCTATGTGATTCTAGAGAACCTTAGATGTTTCAGTGTCTTATCTTAGGGTTCCTTTTCCTTGTGGTTTTTCTTGCCTCCAATAAAATGTATTCATCATGTGTTTCTTTCTCTTTTTCTCTCTCTGTTGATTTCCTCATTTTTTTTTCCTTATTAGTCTCTTTGCTCGTTTTTGTGATATCCTTCCAGTAATCAGCTCTTGCAATTGCAGTTTTATTCTCATTTTTCACTTGGTTATTATCTTATAATGGATTAAGCCTATGCTTATCCAAGAACTGTCACTCAGTTCTCTTTTCAGAAGTCATTGTTTTTTCTTCTTACTTTATTTTACTTAAAGTTTCTTAAAAAGCTGATTTAGGATGTTGAATGTGGTCTAGTTTTATATTCCACTTTTATTCATTCTGCCTATGAAAGTCCCCTTTCATTCTGTTTGAAATAGTCTTGTTATCAAAGTGACAACACTGCTACTTCCAAATTCTCAGTTACTTCTTTCTTTATATCTCCAGTGCAGGGTGAATTTAGGATTAGGAAATCAGGTGTAGCTGCAAAGAGTTGACTCCAAAAGGTATTCACATGCAGACAAACTGTCATTCTATAGTCACTTAGTACATGGTATGATGGTCATGGTATAGGCAGAATAATATAGAGTAAAGATGATGAATAGGTGTTGCTTGACATTGCATAATGAATATTCAATGAAATCTGTTGCTATTTTTTTTTGTAGCATCTGTCCTGAGGAAAGATGTGTCTCACTCTTGTTTTCATTACTTTATTTGGTATATTTCTTGTTTGGAGCTGGTCATTTGGAAAGTAATGATCAGATAAAAATCTCACACTTGAATATCTAATTAGGCACCTCAATCCCCTTTAAAGTTTTCAATAAGTTTCTTGAAAATATTAGTCAAACACATTTAAGCACCTTTAAAGTGCCAAATGAAATTCACAGATTGTCTAAAATTTACATTTTCACAAGTATCAAAAATTCAAATATGCTACCCCATTGATTGGTAATTGGAATTCATTATGTAAAATCAGTCATGTGACTTTCAGATTGAATCTTTAAGATTTATCCTCACCATTCAGATCTCCTCTCAGACATATTCAGTGTCTTGTCTCAGGAGCTGTTCAGTGCCTCATACACAGAAGACATCATGGGATTATGTCATAAAATCTTTAGATAACTTTCCCTAGGGATACTGAAGTCAAAGACAAACACAACAGTTCTAGAGCTATAGGAAGGAAAAACACAGAATACAAATGTTAACTTTTCTTTTTCCCATTCTACTTTGGAATCTCACAATAATATACCAAAGGTAAACCAATGCTGAAGCCAAAGCAAAGTTGAATCACATATATATTCTGTCTATAATATATGTATAAAGAGAGTTATTGGTACTCATCTCAGGTATTTAGACTCAGCTCTTTTCTCCACCTCTAACATTAAATGTCAAAAGTGGAGTCAATATGTTCTATTACAATGAATTACAAATTCTGAGATGATAGCTCAATTAAATTCCATTCCTGTTACTTATTATCTTCGTGACCTTGGATAAGTCATCACATCATTCAGAGGCTCATTTTCTTAATCAAATGGGGAAAATAAGTCATATTATCTATCTCACAGAGTTGTTAGAGGAGTAAATGATGTGTGAAAGATATGCTCTCTTTGTGTGTACAGAGTTATGTAAATGGAAACTGTTGTTATTATCATGATTATTTAATGAATTAGACAGAGACTGATTTTTTTTATATTTATAAAGATTGCTTGGAGTAACATTTTACCTCTTGTAGATGCTTGAGAATCATTTTATCCATCTCCCCCATTTACCGAGATCTCAAATGATTAGCCTAAAGATACAGCAATATGGATAACTGAGGTGAATAGTTCAAGGTCATATTGCTATTTAGTGTCAGAGTCATTAGGCATTTTTACCTTAACCCTAGGCAATAAAAAACATTTATTTAGAGTAGTGATCTTTCTGGTATGGCATACTGCCTCATCAAGTCTGAGATAAGTGCATCATTTTAAAAGGAAACTGAAAGATACGCTATTTGTTCTGAATAGGAATGTGCTTACAGACCTCTAGGGATTTGCTGAATGCCTAGATGAAGGCAGATTACATTGTGATTAGAGAAAATACTCTACAGTTTATTGGAAGATTTAACTAAGAAATGAGTCTCTAGTTGAAATTTTATAAAGTGTTTTTTAGCATCAACAAGAGGAAAATATGCAAATAAAGTGAGCAGAAGTAGGACTTACCATTAAAAGTATGATAGTTAAGTAGTTTAAATAGCCCAACATGAATACAGTTGGTAGAAGTATAAACTTTGTGATTAAAATGTTAGTTCCTTACAAATTCAAGAAATATTTCCAATAATTATATACTGATAACTGTATTTCATAGAATATACTTACATGCATGCATATGTTTTATGTTTATTGTATATTTATGTACATACGTACAATTATATGTGTGTATTTCCAATACAGATAAAGAGAGTGGAATCCCTAAATTTAATTTTGATGTCCCAGTCAGTGAAAGGCAATATGTTGTGAAGAGGAAAGGCTCTGGTATCAAAATTTCTTGTCACAAGAAATCTAGTCACTGACACAAGCAAGTTAACTATGAGTAAGTCATTTCACTGCTCTCAGTCTAATGCTACTCTTTGAAACATATATATGAAGCTACAAATGGACTGTGAGTTGCCATTCCTCCACCAAGGAAGTCACAGCTAATTAATCCATTGACATATCAGAGTTATTTCATAGCATTTCTTTGGTTTAGGAGAAAGAAGCAATACATGACAAATTGGGCTTTTAAAATATTCAGAATATTCCTACTTTCTTGAAGATAAGTTCTTTAAGAAGATAGTAGGACAATAGTATATAATATATTCTTCAGGTATTAAATCAAAGAAAAAAGAATTAACCTGTGATGTCATCAGTACAGATAACTTCTGCTTTAAGGGAAATCCCATATAGCCACTTTTTCTACAATTTACAGTCTTTTTTGTCTGGAGAACTGAGGGGTTGGCTTGTCCTAACTTGTTAGGTCAGAATTCGTCAGAAGCTAGGTTTGAATCTAGTTCTACTTGACTTCAATGTCAGTTCTTTATGCATTAAACCATGGTGCCACTGAATTGCATAATAAAAATGATACTGACTATGATGCTATTAGTGTAATCTTGAATAATTCACTTTATACTACTAGGTATTTGTTTTTTCATGTATAAAATATGAACACTGGACAATGTATTCTAGTTCAATAGCTATAATCCTATGATATTTTAAAAGGCTTAGAAAATGGAGAGTGTAAATATGTCATTGCAATAATTAGCTCATTTGATTATCATTGTAGAAGTTATTTATGAATCAGCTGTTAATGTGTACTTATACTATCAGCTTCTTTGAGAAGAGAAAAATCAATAATAATAACATGAATGATAAGATATGTTGTGAATTTGAACAACTTAACATGACCTATTTAAATCAACTAGACTGAATAAAAGAACAGATATGGATACAGATGATCATAATTTCTTTAGATGATATTACCAATGCAAATCAATTTCCAAAATTAGGAGTATAGAAAAGATAAGAAACTACATACCTCATTGCAGCAAAAATTTCTTCTTATCAAAATGGAAGATACTTACTCAAGTATTTGATACAAATTTAATTTGTTTAGAAGATAAAGTCATTTGTAAAATCATAAGGAGAAAAATGATGGAAAAATATGAGCAGTGTTGTATCAAATAGCAGCAAAGAAAAAAGTTTATAAGATGATATAATTGAAAATGATGGAATAGTTTCTTTCTGCATATAGCTTGAACCTAAAAAAATAATTCAAAATATAAATTAAGATAAACCATTAGCAGCTAAAACTAAAAATATAAGTCAGAAACACCACACAAAATATTAGATTTGTGAAAGTAACACCAGAGAATCTAAATGCATTTTTATTTTAAATGCATTTAAAGATTCCATTTATCATTTCTACTAGACTGTACACCAGATTCTGCCAGCAGAAGCAAATTTACATCTTAGAATTTATCTGTTTGAATTCCTGCCAGGTTTCTTCAAACAGTGACTAAATCTGAACACTTCCTACATAAATCTACTCCAAAAGGGTCAGAACACAGTTATTCTGCCTAGAATCAAAGGAAAGAAAATAAAATTGGAGAGCAAATGTGGATGTTTTGATAATACAGACTATTAATGGGAATGATTGTTCCATTCTTAAGGAAATGGGACTAGAAAACTAATTGGGGCAATTACTTTTTGTTCACTACTCTAGAAAATATACAGGTGGTCTACCATGCCCAGTACCTGAAGAGACAAAGAATGTGTGAGGGGCACAGTATTAGAAGTAAGAGTGGGTAAGTGGGGGCTAGGGCTGAGAGGAGTGAGGTATCTAGGAAGAAGTCAGAAATAAGCTATTGGGGATAAAAAGAAATAATAATAATAATAAAAAGTTCCATAGAGAAAGATTTGGTTTCAGCCTAGCTCTCAGATAAACCAATAGTGAAACTCATAGAAGGTAAAAACAAAACAAAACAAAACAATTTTTAAAATACCCATTAAAAGACTAAGCAAGATATTCTAGATTTAGACACTAAAAGCAGTGAACTAGACATTTTCCCCAGACTCCATTATAACATCCAAGAATGCACCAGTCGTAGAAGAATTATAGCTGAATTCACATAAATGAGTAAAGAGAAGTATGAAAAGGTAAAATCCTTATGAATTAACAACAAAGAATATTAATTTCTCAAGTGTTCACATCTTTTTACATCAATCCCCATGCTTCTAACAGAGTTGCATGAACTGATTCACAGACTTGTGCCTAGGGTCTACATTGATACCCTCCCCCAAATACTTCCTATATTTCACTAACACACTTCTTCCATCTCCCACAAAATCAAACACCAGTCACAGATTTTGAGTGCCAGAGAAAGAAAAGAGATGTAAGGGGAAAACTGGACAGAATGGAACTATGAATGGTTATGCTGAACCTAAAGTAAAAGAGACTAAAACATGGACAAGGTTAATCCTTATCCAGAGAGGTTACTCAAAGCAATGAACAAGCAGATTTACTCTAAACCTTACTATAGGAGAAGATACCTATTTAGCTTTGCAGTCCATCTATAAACCACCAACAGCAAATGGGAAAAGCAAAAAAGTGAAAGGCGGGAATTTAAGGTACAAAAGGCTGAAATACCAAAGATTTCAAGAGAAGGAAAATAATTTAAAATACTATGTGGAAGCAGAAAAATCAACAAAAAAGATTCTAAAACTAGAAAGATTAATGCTAAATCTTCAATAAGCTTACAAATCTTTCAATAAGTGTTATAAGACAAAACCAATACTCAGTGAAACAGAGAATTCTATGAGATTCTAAGAGAGTATGAAATGGCAAAAAAAATTTCTAGGAATGGGTCAAAAGAAATGGAATATATGAAAAGACATGAATATGACAGAATTAGTTTCTCAGTTTAGAAATCAATACTCAATTAGTGTATTAGAAAAAATGAATACATATTTTGGAATTTAGACGAAGAGAAGAAAAAGGCAAAAATGTTAAAATTATAGATGTTCTCTGTTCTAACCAAAGCAATTGGTCTCCAAGGCAGGCTACACAGAGATAAAGCAAAGAAAGAGAACATTAGATTATATTAATAAATATAAACATATATACATGTATCCTCATAACCAATTTGATACTGTAAATGAAAGTGAATTAATAATCCACAAGAGAATTTTGTGAATTCATAATTGATTGTGTAACAATTATAATAAATAATACAATGCTTCACATTAGGAGGGGAAAAAAGCAAGATATAAGAATAGAAATTAGGTTAAAAAAAAAAGGTCACCAAGAAAAAATT
Source organism: Monodelphis domestica (assembly GCF_027887165.1). Lineage (NCBI taxonomy): Eukaryota > Metazoa > Chordata > Mammalia > Didelphimorphia > Didelphidae > Monodelphis > Monodelphis domestica. The sequence continues at coordinate 249,268,409 of NC_077227.1, forward strand.
AATGAAAAAAGCATACAAATTAGCATTGAAAATAGAGAACATATCCAAAACAGTAGATAGTATAAAAGAGAATGATATGGAATTCAAAATCACAGGAGAGGAAGAAAATTTAGCAGAAGAGAAGTCAAAGACAAAAATTTTTGCAAAGCCAAAAATTTTTCATCAGCCAAAGTCACTAACCTTCACCAGAATGTAATAAATATTTTTCATAAAATGAAGGTCTATATTAGGAAACAATGTCCTCTATAAAAAACAAACAAACAACAACAACCCTTCCCAGAACATTTTCTTATCAGTATAGTCATTACAAATCATTAGACTGTTACCAGAGACTCAGCTCTCTCATAGTATTTTTATGGTCAATTATTTTGTTGTTTTTTGCTACTTTTCCCCTCCTAGTTCTTGACTTTGAACTTTTTTTAAAGTTAAAACTCCCTATCTTCACCAAAACACTTATAGCAGCACTTTTTATGATTAAGAATTGGTAACAAAATATATGTCCATCAACTAAGAGAGTGGTCAAATTTTGATACATGAATATATACTGTGTTGTAAGAAAAGATGACTATGATGCATATGGAGAAGAATGGTGAGATCTACACAGATTCAGAGGGAAGTAAGCAGATCCAAGAAGATAAAATACACAATGACTCCAATAATGTGAATGTAAAGAACCAATGCATGTATATAGATATAGATATAGATATAGATATAGATATAGATATAGATATAGATATAGATATACACATACAAACCTCAAGGGAAAATGTTGCAAAACTTAAAAATTCAAGGAGGACTCTACAGAAAACCTATGAGAAGACACCCTAACCATATCCTTCTGTAGATATTGGAAGTCCACATTTGTATTCACTGCACATATGCTCAAATATTTCCCAATACATTGATGAAGTATTAACATTTTTCCTCTTTTGTCTTACAATATTATTTTTAATATAGATTGGCTCTCTGGGATGGAGTAAGGAATTTACACTGAGGGAAAGTATGGGAATATAAGAAAATAAAATATATTAATAAAATCTATTTTAAAAAGAAAAATTAAATCAATTGCTGGAAAGGAAAACACCCCAGGGACTCAGATGAGATTCAGAAAAGATAGTCTATCCAAAGAGAAATACGTGAGGACTATCTGAAGAGCCTCTACAGCACTCAGATATGTCCGTTGTTTTGCCCTATATATCCCTCATATATATACTCTCATGCTTAAGCACTTAGCAGTGTCTGGCATACAGTAGACACTTAACAAATTTTTATTGACTAACTAAATTTGTTCAAGTCCATTATTTTCATCATTCCAAAGTGGCAAATACAGCAAAAGATGAAAACAGTAAATATTGGAGCTGTAGCAAATAATATCCTAAAATACACATGCTAATACATCATTGGTGGAATAATAAATTAGTCCAAAATTTCTGGAAAATATTTTTGTGAAGAAAGTCACTAAAATACTTACAGTCCAGAAGAAAAATATTTATAAGAGCTCTTTTTCTTGTGGCAAAGAATTGGAATGTCCATCGATTGGAGAATGGCTAAATAAGTCATAGTATATGATTGTAATGGAATACTATTTTTCCATAAGAAATGACAAACAGGATAATTTCAAAAATAAAACAAACCTAGAAAGTCTTACATGGAGTGATGCAATGTGAAGTGAGTGGAACTAGAAAAATGTTGTACATATAACAGCAATAAAGTGTGATGATCAACTATGAATGTCTCCACTAGTATCAACAAGGCAAGGATCTAGGACAACTCCAAGTGACCCAAAAAAAAAAAAAAGATATCTACTGACACAGAAGGAACTGACAGAATTTTAATTAAAGCATACCATTCTTCACTTTATTTCCTCTTTGAATTTTTCTTTAGCATAAACAAAAGGCATCTTATTTCACAACATGACGGATGTGGAAATATGTATTATATGATAACATTTATACAATCTATATCATATCTCTACCTTCTTGGGGAGAGTGGAAAGGTGGGAGGGAAGCTGAGAATATGGATTGCTAAATGTCAGAAATAATTATTAAAAACTGTATTGACACAAAAAATCTGAAAAGAAAAACAAAGAAAAAATAAAATATTAATAATCTTTGTTCTAGAGACTGTTCAGCTAATCTTATATCTTAAGCACGTCATAGAAAGAATAATTGTGGAAGTATTTTTGATCATAGCAAAGAAGTGATGGGTACCAAGTGATTAGAGGATGGTTACAAAAATCAAGGACTAGCCATGGTCATGCTCCATGAATTTGATGAGTAGGGAAAATGGGCAAGTCTTGGAAAGATCTGTACCAAAGCTAGGAAGAGGGATTTTGGATAGCCAGATTCCTGAGGTATGGAACTCAGTAGTCTAAGAGAATTCAAGAGAAGTCAAATTGACCCAGGCAGTATTTTAGTGATTAGGCCAACTTAAAATTGTTGGTGGGACTTTCCTTCAATAAAGTGGAAAAGTTGGCTATAAATATATATACAACTTTAGAACTTTAAACAGTGCCCAGGTATTCCTTCCATGTTGCTACGAATGGTTTTCTGACATGTTTTGGAAAAATGCAAATGTTAAGTGTTTCAAAGATTCAATACTCAGGGGGCAGCTGGGTAGCTCAGTGGATTGAGAGCCAGGCCTAGAGACAGAAGGTCCTAGGTTTAAATCTGGCCTCAGAAACTTCCTAGCTGTGTGACCCTGGGCGAGTCATTTAATTCTCATTGCCTATCCCTTACCACTCTTTTGCCTTGAAACCAATACACATTATTGATTCCAAGATGGAAGGTAAGGGTTTAACAAAAAAGATTCAATATGCAAATACTAATATCTAATACCACAAAAATACTCAATACTCAAAGAATTCTGTTATAAATTCCTTTCTAATAAATATGATCTAACCTTAAAAAAGAGATAAATTGGGGGGTGTTTTATGAGCTTTTAAAAATTGGGACATATTTTTACCACTTGTTCATTAATGATTTTAATGAATAATTTAATAAAGAAAAAGCATTTCAGTTAGACATTTTGTTAGAATTCTCCTTATCTGAGGTAATTCAAGTTTATGACATTTATATTTATATTTATATTTATATATATGTCAAATAAATTGAGTTGTAATATGAAATGTGTGTGACCTAGTAAAGAGTGCTTTGGGTTCAGAATATGATCATCAAATTACTGTTCTATCTGTGTCACTTATAACTTCTAAAGTCCTTTCTAGATCTGATGTTCTGCAAAACTAAAAATAATAATAAAATTTTCAGTGTCTAGATACTGGATTAAGGGCAGCCATACAGCTGAACTCTGCCATTATTGCTCTTCAAATAACTTTAAAATAATGCCTCAGATCACATTTTGGAATAGAACCAATAAAACATTGAAGTGAGATGTTTTTCTGGCCTAAGATAACTTAAGAGGTCCTCAGGAGAAGTCTGTAACTCTGGGGTAGAAAATTGTCTTGAATGCATACACCTAGCAGTGGTAATTGGCTGGTCACAGTAGCATCAGCAGAAGAAACTTTGGGAATTCTCATCCTAGAGAAAGGGAGGGAAATTAGACAACTGATCAGAAAGAGATTATAGAGGATCCTTTTGCGTACTGGCCACATATAGTACTGATTAGACGTTCTATTGGCTCTACACAGTAATAGCATTCCAGGGCAGAAAGGAGCTCTGGTGGTCAGATACAATGATAGTGACAGTGTGATAGCAGGGTCCCTAGTTGTAGTTTCAAGGCAAGGAGGTGCAATAGTGACTTCAGGAGAACAGGGATCTTGAAAAAGACCAGGGTGCAGATCAGAAAAGCCACAACCATATATGTCACAGGATTATGCCAATTTGGAAGCACAAAAAACTTGCAGACACTGAGAACTAACTCTGAAAAGAGCAATATGAAAAAACCTGAAGCTTGTAATAGTGCTTCCCCATCCCCATGTGAATAGAAATCAACTTTAACATAAAGTTCAAAGTCAAGAAATAAGCTGGGAAAAATTAGCAAATAATAAGAGCAACAACATTTCTCCATAAAAGCTACTCCACTGGCAGGAAACAGCAAGGAATAAACACAGAAGAAAAGAATATTGTGAAAAGAGCTTTTCAAAAGCCTTGAGTAAAAATGCTAATGAGATGTAAGCCCAAGAAGAATTCCTGGAAAAAATAAAGAAAGAGGTAAAAGAAGCAGAGGGAAAAGAAATGAATACAATACAATAAAATTATTTAAAAAAAAGAATTAACAGCTTGGTAAAAGAGACACACGATATTAAGAAAATAATTCTTTAAAAAGCAGAATTGGTCAATGGAAAAAAGAGATTCAAAAGTCCACTGAAGAAAATAATTCTTTTAAAAATTAGAATTGAGTAAGTGGAAGCTAATGACTCCATGAGACACAAAAAACAATAAAACAAAGTAAAAAAAAATTTTTTAAATAGAAGAAAATGTGAAATATCCCACTAGCAAAATAACTGACCTGGAAAATAGATCAAGAATGTATTATTTAAGAATTATTAGAATACTTAAAAGCCAAGATCAAAGAAAGAACCTCAACATCATATTCAAGAAATTACCAAGGAAAAATGCCTTGGTATTTTAGATTCAGAGAGTAAAATATAAATAGAAAGAATCCAACAATCACCTCCTAAAAGAGATCCAAAAATGAAAACTCCCAAGAATATTATAGTCAAATTCTAGAGATCTAAGGTCAAAGAGAAAATGCTTTAAACAGACAGAAAAAAAATCCAAATTCAATGAAACCACAGACAGTATCACACAAGATTTAGTGACTTCCATATTAAATGGGTAGAAGGTTTGGAATCTGATATTCCAGGAGGTAAAGGAATCCAGATTATAACCAAGAATAACCTACCCAACAAAACTGAGTATAATTGTTCAAAGAAAAAAAAGTGAATTTTTAATAAAGTAGTGGAATTTTAACATTGCTGGTAAAAAGACCAGAACTGAATAGAAATTTTGACATTCAAAAAGAAGACTGCAGAGATCATAAAATCCTATATAGGAAGATGATACCTATAACTTCTAAGAACTTTATCATATTAGAAAAGTAAAAAGGAGTTTGTATAAACAGATGGCATTGGTATAAGTTGATTGAATTGATCTCCAAAAAAATGGAATGAGAAAAAAAGGATGTACTGAGATAAGAGGGAAGAGAGAGGCAAAATCAAGAAGTTTTTCCCATAAAAAAGAAATATGGGATGGTGGGAAATGCTTGAAACTCATTCTCATAAAAAATTGGTTGAAAGAGGGAAGAATACACACATACAACCAAGTATAGAAATAGTAAACAGTAGGTAATGGTAGGAAAAGGGAATAAGCAAAATGAAGGGGATGATAAAAAAAGGGTCGACTAAGGGAGGCAGGTAGTAAGAGGCAAAATTGACTTTTGAGGAGGAAAGAGAGACAGAGAGACAAAGACACAGGGAAATAGACAGATACAGAGAATGAGGAAGACAGAGAGACAGAAACAGAGAAAGAGAGAGAAATGGGGAATGGGGAGGGAGGAAAATGGGACAGAGGGGAATACATGGTAATCATAAATAAAAATGTGAATAGAAGGACCTCATTCATAAAACTAGCAGAAAGCATAATGGATTAAAAACAAGAATTCAATGATATGTTCTTTTTAAGAAACACAATTGAAAGAAGACACATACAAAGTTAAAATAAAGGGCTGGAGCAAAACCTAATATGTTTCAGTTGAAGTAAAAAGGTAATGGCAGTAATGATCTAAGACAAAGCAAAAACAAAATTAGACATAATTAAAAGAGATAATCAAGGAAACTACATTATGCTAAAGGGTACTGTAAACAATGAAGTAATATTAAAAGTTTATATAAGCTTTTCTGATAAAGTCCTCATTTCTCAAATCTATACCTAGCATAGAACAGAGTCAAATATAAAAATAAAGGCCATTCTCCAACTGATAATTGGTTAAAGTATATAAATAGTTTTCAGAAGAAGAAAAACAGAGCTACCTATAGTCATATAAAAACATGCTCTAAATCATTATTGATTAGAGAAATGCAAGTTAAAACAACTCTGAGGTACCATATAGCTTAAACCTACCAGAAATGACAAATGCATGAAGAAAATCTGTAACTAACTAATTGCTGGTGCAATAGTGAACTACTCCAACCATTCTGGGGAACAATCTGGAATCATGCCAAAAGGTTTATAAAACTGTGCATACAACTGTGACCAAGCAATACTAGTACTCAAGTCTATTGCCCAAAAAGATCAAAGGAAAGATTAAAGGCTCTATATGTATATAAGTATTTATAGTAGCTCTTTTTGGGGTGATGAAGAATTGGAAATTGAGGGAGTGTTCATCATTTGGGGAATGAATTTAATGAACTGTGCAATACGATTGTGATGGAACAATATTGTGTTATGAGAAACAACAAGGAGGGTGGTTCTAAAAGAAACAAACAAAAACATGGCAAGAACTGTATGAACTAATGCAAAGTCAAGTAAGAAGACCCTGAAGATCATTGTGCCCAGTAAAAAGTAATGTTACTATGTTGATCAAATGAGCATCAAAAGTGATGGTGAGCAACTATGACAGCCTGGGCTACTTTGATAAATAAAATGATCCAAGATTCTATCTTCCTCCAGAGAGAAAGACGATAAACCCAGTGTAAATTGTAGTATAATGTTTTCACAATATTTTTTTTTGCTTTAAAAAAAACATTGCCAATATAATATGGAATATATTTTGCATGATTTCACATGTATAATTGATATTATATTGTGTTCATTTTCCATTGGTGTAAGGGGGAAGGAGATAAGGATAATGAAGATAATTTATATCCCCAAAATAAAAAAAAAGAATTTAAAAATAATAAATTGAAGTGGTTAAAAAATTAAAATAATAAAGTTTCCAGGAAACACAAAATATACATTTGGCAATTAATTCAAATAAGAGGGTAGCCTGTAGTAAAAAGATGTACTTTTCAGATCTGGTGTGACTCCTGAGATAGTTTCTGGCAGCCCTTTCTAAACCATTTCCCAGATTGTTCTTCCTAGGAAATTGGAGAAACCAAGGACTATACCCTTTTTTTCCCCTTCCTTCAAATAGTTGAAATTAAAAAAAAAATGAAATTAGGTTTACTTCTAGGCTTGGTTTGATTTCTGATCTTCCCACCCTCCAAATCTTCCCCCACACCCACTCTTAGTTCTTTATTGTTTCCTGAAATTCCCTAAGGTGCTTGAAGCTCAAACCAGGAACTATTAGTGAATGTTAACTCCTCTTGTTATGTTGTGAGTAGGAAAGAGTTAAAGACTAGAAGTTCTAAATATCCAAATGGAAAACACAAACTGGGAATAGTGAAGGTACACTGAAGGGACTTTACAAACTTGCCCAGGGCTGCCTTATTTAAGTGCACTTGCAAGTGTTGACAAAAAATAGGCAGCTAGGTATAATAGCAGACAGAATTTGGATGGGGAGTCAGGGAGACCAGTTCAAACCCAGCCTCATTGTACTATGTGGCCCCAGGTAAGCCAGTTAACTTCTATTTGCCTCAGTTTTCTCTTCTGTGAAAGTCATAATAATGGCAGCTACCTTCCATGGTTACAGGAAGGATAAAATGAAATTTTCAAGGAATTTTGCAACCTTAAGACACTATGTAAATGCTTCTGTTGTTGTTCAGTTGTTTTTAGTTATGCACAATTCTTTATGACTCCAGGGTTTTCTTGGCAAAGATGCTGGAGTGGTTTATCATTTCCTTCTAAATTCATTTTACAGATGAAGAAACTGAGGCAAACAGGGTTAAGTGACTTGCCCAGGGACATATGACTAGTAAGTGACCATATATGAATGCAGGAAGAAAAGTCTTCTGGATTCCCAGCTCTTCCCACTGCACCACCCAGCTGCCCAGTGTAAATGTTACTATCATCATCATCATCATCATCATCATCATTAACTGTTATGACTATTATTATCATTAAATTTAAAAAATTCAGAAATAGACTTTGTCCTGTCAAAGTGCACATATTTACAACTAGTCATATCAACACTACTTTGCATGATTTATGAATTTCTTTTTTGATGTAATTTACTTTATAAATAAAGGAAGTTTTTTGTTCAAAGAGAATTTCTTTCCCCAGATAGCCCTACATTCAATTTTAATTTGTACTTTGCATAATAAGATCATCTTTCCCTTAGCAAACTTGAAGTCCCTCTGTTCTCAACTTGCCAGTGAGGTAGTTAAAATGGGTGGGAAATCATCTTATCTCTCTTTAACAAATAAAGAAATGGAAACAGTTGGCTTGCCCCAAGATAAATGACCAGGAACCAGCTGAAACTAGAAATGGTATCTTCCATCTGCAGTTCCTCTTGAAGCATGTAATATCTTGTTAACTCCTTAGCACTCAAAGTGATTCAGGAAAAATCTTATAATTCCAGTACAGCAAGGACAAGGACAGAAGGGGAAAGAAACATTTTTTCTTCTCTAAGCCTGACCTTATGATGAAAGAAACAATCCCACATAGTATTTTTGTAGGATACATGCATGAACAAAGGACTTAACAGGAAGTAATAAATAAAAACAGAAAACATAAAAAAAAGATGATGCTTACATTTGAGTTTCCAGGCTCCTTATTGAATAAAAAGTCACCTAGAAAAGTTCTGAAAAATGTTGAGACTTCTAAGTGAAGCTGAACAACAAATTTATGAGAAAAGGTTGTAGAAATTACACAGCTTAAATATATTAGAGACTGATTTATGGAAAGTAAACTGTCATAGGGAAAAAGGGTGTGAGGCATGGAATTACATCTGAGAAGACAGGGTTTTGTGTCTTGTGCCTTTTCTAGCTCTTCCTCATAAACATTTTCCTGTTAAGTATCTCATTTCTTCCATAACTCTGCTAGGTAACTATAGTTAATTTGAAAAGTTAATTTTAGGTTCATCAAAGAATTCTGGTGCTTTATTCTTTGAAATAAGATTTCACTGTGGGAGTCATATAGTGGTATGATGGTAAATATTTTAACAACTGTCTCTGAAAAAAATTCTATTCATAACACAAAATGAATCTGTCTACTTTTTTCCCACAACTTTCTTAAATTTTGATAGTCAAGAAAACAATAAATTAAACCGTGATTGATATTGCCTGCTGATTTCCTATGTATAAATGCTCACACTAAAAATGTTAAAATTGGTTCAGGAGACTCCATTTGACCTCCTTCCAGCACAACTGTTGTGTCACATGATGTACTGAAGTGAGAAAAGAAATCAAAAGGGAAGACACATCAAAGTATGTAGGAAATATTTCCCTTGTCCTTGTAGTTGATTAAGAAAGAAATGAGGTGGCAATTTCTCCTCTCTCTAATTTAGCCAGGATAAATTTTGAGAAGAAAAAAAAATTTAGTCTGCATTTTACTGCTATTAATTGACTTTTTGATTTATCATTTATTAAATGTCCATTTTATGAAAGGGACAAAATTATGTATTTCTATCAGAATCAAAAATAATAATTCCTCTGCATTCAAAGAAAATGCATCACAGGGAATATGTGTACATATACATTCTGCATATGTATATACTCAAGCCATTTAACCTTATTTACCTCAATTTCCTCATCTGTAAAATGAACTGAAGAACTACTCCAGTGAGTTTGCCAAGAAAATTGCAAATGGGGTCACAGATTTGGACAGGATCAAAAACAACATCTGATCATCTGAGAAGTGCCTGTTCATACCCTCTGGCCAAATATAAATTGGGGAATGACTTGTATTCTTATAAATTTGACTCAGTTTTCTATCTATTTGGACAATGAAACCTTTGTGAGAGACACTTGCTGTAAACCTTTTCCCCTTTCTAATCTTGTTTGTATTTGTTTTGCTGTCATTTAAGTCTCTTTCAAGGAAGCTTGGGATTCTACAAGAAGGAAAGGAGAAAAGAAAGGTTAATTTTTTCCAGGTAGCATTTGTGAAGGCAGGAAAAAAAACAACAACCCATGAATATTGTGTATGAGGAAGAGCTAACAGTAGAGTGTAGAACAAAGAATATGTGATGAGGAAGGAATCATGAAATGAGACCAGAAAGGTTGGTGAGACAAGATTATGATGGACTGAACTAAGGTAAAGGGACTATGTATGGAGATAAAGAGAGAGATATTGCAGAAATAGCATAGTGGCAGATTAATAGTATTTGGTATCTAATTGGATATGAAGGGAGAAGAAAATTTAATTAAAAATGACTGAGAGAGTGGCTATTAGTAAATAAAGAACCAGGCTTGGAGATAGGAGGTCCTGGGTTCAAATATGACTTCAGACACTTCCTAGCTATGTCATCTTGGACAAATTGCCCTACCCCTAATGCCTTTGAACCAATGCATAATATTGATTCTAAAACAGAAAGTAAGATTTTTTTAATGACATATTTTAAGTCTGGGTGCCTGGGAAGGAGCTGGTGCTATTAAAAAAAAATAGAAGGGAAGTTTTATAGGGGGACAAAGATGAAATTTGATGTGGTTGAGTAAAATGCACAAAGAATGATGTCATAGGCAATTGGAAGAACTTGAGGGTCAGAGAAGAAATTATAGCTGAATATATAAACTTGGGAGACATTTGAATAGAAATGATCATTAAACTCATGGAAAAAATAAAGTAAAGCAATATAGAGAAAGAGAAGAGGACTCTGGACAGAGTTCTGGACTCCATCTATACTTCAGGAGTGGAAGAAAAATTAATAAGCAAAAGATGTCATAAGATGGATATCAGAGGGGGAATGTACCATGGAAATCAAAGGAAAAGAGTCCATAGGAAGTGGGTAGTAAATACTTAGAGATTTTCAAAATCCAAGTTTAAATGGTTTTTAAATGGTTGCTAGTGGATCATGAAATGAAATATTCCTTACTAAAATCTTTTCTCCAAATCATTATGTTATGCCATTCTCATTAGAAATAAAGTCATATTGTCTACATATATGCTTTCACACAGCAGGTGATGATCCAATTATCTATGGCTAAGGTCATTGAATAAAAATCATATTAAAAGACAGAGCTGTCAAACCAGAGGCAAGCAAGATTTCGGTTTTGTAGCTTTCATTGCCTAATGTTGCATAGATATGATACTGTTCCCTGAAATATAATGAGAATAATAAGGCTTCTGGTTCCTGTTTTAAATAAGTTGCACAAATCCAGGGTCTAAACACTTATAGATATATGCCTACTGTGAACTCTTGATTATTCAAGGACTGATCATTAGTTTATGAATTATCCAGGAGACTCTATCCCCTTCTTTCTTTCTCCTTCCTGTATTCCTCCTTAATATCTTCTCTAGAGGCTAAGCAGAGGAAATTAAAGGAGAGAGGGTTTTAAGGGCAATTTTACTACTGATTTGCAACTTCAGTTAAAAAAAATGTTCCTGAAGAAGGACATAAATAAATGGCAAATCATGAGGATTTTATGTCATCTGTGGATTTTAATTATCCATGCTACCTTGGTCACCATTGCTATGAGAATCACAACCTTTCTGTATAGAGGATATTAAGATCAGACCCTTCATGTGTTCAGGCACTGAAAGCACAATTGATCCTTGAATCTTGTGAATCAAGCATGCATATTAACTTCCAGACATTATCAAGTATTTTGCTCACATCTAAGGCAGATTGGAAACTCCTCTAACAGTTTTCTAGTATTCTCAGTTTGCAACATATAGTAATGAAGTTCTGCAAAAAAAAAAAAATAGTCATCCCTGCAGGGTCAAATCTTCATTGCATTAATAGAATAGAACTGATTTTTGAAAAGTCATAAAAACCACAAAAGGAAACACTTGTTCATCTGTGCATGAGGGTATACATGTTTACATATACATAGGCTATATAGATAAATATATGTCTACATATATATCTACATACATATAGTCCCCAAAGTCTTAATGCAGTTTTAACCCACTAAAATTTAATTTATTGTTCACTATAATATCTATTTTTCAATTTGATTATATAAAAATTAGGCATCAAATAGGCAGTTTTATTTTCATTTTGATGCAGAAAATGATAAAATTCTGTGTCTTTGCCACCTGATATAAAAAGAAAAGAAAGAGAATGATGTTTGATATCCAGAGTAGGTAATTAATTGACATATGGGAAAAGAAGCTAAGAAGATATGAGAAGTCTGCAATGTAGTAATAATAACCACATCTATGGGGAAAAGCAAGGCACCATTATCACCTATATATATATTGTAGATTCTTGAAATTTTAGAGTTGGAAGATTTATCAGTGGCTACTAAATCTAATTCATGCCTGAAGAAATGCTATTAAAATATGCCCAAGTGGCCATATAGCCTTTACCTGATGTCAAATTGAGACAGCAAACAATTATTAAGTCATGTGTCAATGAATAAAGCAAGAGCTTGAGGATGCATGCAAAGAAATGAATAATCAGTCATTTCCTTCAATGGAGTTAATGGAGAAGAAGACATGCAAACATCTAAGCATGAATAAGACTTATAGAGAATAAATCTGTAATAATCTGTAATTGAATGCATTACCAGTAAAGGGAATCAGGTAAGATTTCTTGTAGAAGGTGGGATTTTAGAACTTGAAGGAAGTCAGGAAAGACAAGAAGCTGAGATGGTAAGGGCGATCATTAAAAATGACTTTAAGGGGAAATTTTAGGGTTGTGACTTAATCTAAATTTAATTGGTCTCCAGGGAAGGAATCCCAAATAAAATACCCAACTCAGTTTGGAAATTTTATGGTGGTTTAATTAATATAGAGGGAAGAAATTAAGGAGAAGAGAGAGGGAAAGGGTTTAGGATTTCTCCCACCTGGCCTGTGTCAGGAGGAGTTCAAAGATCTCCACCACGAGGTCTTTTCAGAAGATTAGAGGCTTTCCTAAGAGGATAGTGTTTTGGAAGATGAAGGAGAAAAGAATCAGCCTAAACTCTGAGAGAGCTCAGAGAAGGTGCCTCACCTGAACTAGGTTATTAAGCTTCCCCAGTAGTGTATAAAGGACTCTTACTGCCAAACCCAGACAATAGCTGCCATCACGCCAAGATGCCAAGACACTCAGCACTCTGCCACCAGAGCCACCTCTCCGCAAAAAGAGGCCAACAGAGGAAGTAATGTGAAATATATAAACCATTTTTACATCACTTTCCTATGTCTCACATGTACCAATGGTAGCTTAAGCTTGACTTAGGACAGCCCAGGTGTCTGTCAGTTGTTTCTGATTTGTCATTTGCTAGCACATGTCTTTCATAGGCCATCCTTCTCAATGATTAATCCTTAAGTAGGGGTGTAGACATAGGAATGTCAGGATACAAATACAACAGGAGTTTTGTTAGACTAAGCAGGGTGGAGTAAATCTAAAGTTCACATAACCACATTTGGGAGATGGAGTATCTTTGAGGAATAAGAAGACTATGAGGAGGAAAGGAAGTGTAAAAAATTGGAAAGGTAGGAAGAAGTCAGGTGATGAGTTTTAAAAGCTAAATAGAGGATTTTATATTTAATTTTGTAGGCAATAGGGAGTCATTATATTTTATTGACAATGAGGTACGGTGACATGATCAGACCTACATTTTAGGAAGAGTACTGATAGCTGAATGGAGGATGAACTGGAATGGAGAGATACTTGAAGCAAGGAGATAAGCCTAAATTTACTGCCATAATTCAGGCATGAAATAATAAGGGTCTTCCCCAAGGTGGTAGATGAGAGGACACATATACAAGAGATGTAATAGCGATGGAATTGAAAGGACTAGGAAACTAATTGGATACAGTGGTGTGGTGGGAGGACCTTCAAATTAGAAGGAAAATATTTCCTCCTAAGACTGATCATTCCACTTAAATATAGATCTATTGTTAGAAAGTTTGTCCTTAGCATCGTTTTAATTTGCATGTTTGCAACATTGTCTCTTCATTGCTCTGCTTCTAGTTCTGTTTCTTAGGATCCAAATTTTTGTTGTTTAGTCATTTTCAGTTGTGTCTGACCCTTTGTGCTCTCAGTTGGAGTTTTCTTGGCAAGGATACTAAAGTGGCTTTTCATTTTTCTTCTCCAGTTCATTTTACAAATGAGAAAACTGAGGCAAACGAGGTTAAGTGATTTACCCGTGGTAATCCAAATAGGAAATGTCAGAAGCCAGATTTGAATTCAGGAAGATAAGCCTTCCTAACTTTAGACCCAGCACTCTTAATTCATGTGCCACTTCAATGCCTCTCTCCTTCATGAAGCCTTCCCTGATTCCTTAAATTCATAATAACATTTTCCCTCCAACACCAAATATGGTACTTTGCTTCACTTTTACATACTTATCCTATATCATGGTAAGAACAATAGGTGGCTAAATGGCACTGTGAAGTCAGTGCTGAACTTGGAAACGGGAAGATTTCTGCTTCAATAAGTTTATCTCTTGCTTCAGACAATTAGTAAGCGTGTGATCCTGGGTAAGTCATTTCGTCATTGTGAAATGCTGGAGTTGAACTATGGCTACTAAAGACAATCCCTTCTAGCTTAAAATCTATGATCTTATGATCACTTTCACTTAATTCATGAATAATCATGTGGAAGAGATAGAGTTAGCTTCCACACAAAACTTTTCTTTGAAAGATTTCAACTTTTTGATCCTTTACAACTCTAATGTGGCACTACTGTTAGTCAATCAATCAACATTTATTAAGCTCCCACTTTTTTTTAGGTATTGTTCTGGGTGCTAAGGATACTTGTACTCAAAAAGATTAAGGGTGCATGTATGAATATTAGGAGTAAATGGAATAGATCACTCCTCCATGAAGCTGGGCACACATGCTCTGGCTTTATGAGAAGGTCCTTTCTTAAAGGATGTTGTTAATTAGAAACTCCACCTAGCATAGTAAGCAATCTCCTTAGCAGAGCATATTTCTTCCTCCTAATGGGGACCAAGAGGCCAACCTTTTACACTATTTGATACAGTAAACTCCAAATAGATATCTATCTTAGATACATAAAATTATATCAAAAGTAAATTAGAGGAATAGGGAAGGAAATGCTGTTTGCATCTATGGATGGGGGAAGAGTTTATGATCAAGCAAAGGATGGAAAGGATGATATAATATAAAATTAATATCTTTATTACATAAAATTGAAAAACTACATGAGCAAAAAATGATGCAGCTAATATAAGGAAAATAATTGAGGAAAAAAATCTATGCAATAAGTTTCTCTGATAAAGGTCTGATACTCAAGTTATATAAGGAATTGATTCACATATACACATATGTATATATATATATGATTCAGTTTACATACATGCACACAATTAAGTCATTAGAATTATAATATGAGACTAAGAATTATTCTCCAATAATTAATCAAAGATAGGAGCTGGCAATTTTTAAAACAAATGGTTCAAGTTGCCAATAGTAATATAAAAAAATGATTCAAATCACTAATAACAACAAAAATGCAAATTATAATAACTCTGAGGTTCTATCTCCCCCATAGGACAGGCAAAGATGACAAAAAAAAGAGAGAATCACAATTGCTAGAGTATTCGTCAGAGGAGAGGGACTAATGTATGCTTTATATTTTCTGTTTTTATTTTTTCACTTAGATGTAGAAACAATTTTTGACACTTGTTTTTTTAACATTTTAAAATTCATATTTTTGCCCTCCCTACCCTTTTTCTCCCTCCCTGAGACAGTGAATAATCTGATATAGGTAATACCTATACTTTCATGTAACACATAATTCCATATTACTAATGTCATGATAGAACACATATCATACATGTAAAAAATCTCACAAAGAATATATAGTAGAAGGTACCAGGTTTTGAGCTGCACTCAGATCCCAATAACACCTCTTTTAGTATTTTCTTCATGAGTCCCCTGTGATTATCTTAGAGACATGTTTTGCTGATAATGGTTTGATCCCTCACAGTTGATCCTCATGAAAAAATTCTGTTACTATATACATTGTTCTCTGGGTTTTGCTCATTTCCCTTTGCATCCATTCATATAAGTCTTTCTAAATTTTTCTCAATTCATTCTGTTCATTGTTCCTTATGGTACAATATTATTACATATGCAACCATATACCACAATTTGTTCATCCCAACTCTAAATGTAGGATGACTCCACAGTTTCTAATTCTTTTCCACTACAAAAAGAGCGGCCAAAAAAAAAATTGGTACAGGTAGGTAGTCGTTTTTCCTTTTCTCTGGTACCTTTGAGATAAAGGTTCAGTAGTGGTATTTCTAGGTCAAAGAATATACATTATTTAGTGACCCTTTGAGCTTGATTCCATATTGCTCTCCAGAATGATCTTATCAATTCACAGTTTCACCAATAGTCCATTAGTGTACCAATTTTCCTACATCCCCTCAAACATTTATCATTTTCATTTTTTCTTTATCTGAGTCAATCAAATCTTGTAGGTGTGAGGTATTCTCAGAGTTATAATTTGCATTTCTCTAATCAATAGTGATTTGAAGTATTTTTTTCATATGACTATAAATAGTTTGAGAATAGTTTGAGAAATTCCTGTTCATATCCTTTGACCATTTCTAGACTGGGGGGTATTTTGTATTCTTATAAATTTGATTCCATTCTTTACATATTTGAGAAATGAGGCTTTTGTCAGAGATACTTAGTATAAAATTATTTTATTTGTGCAAAACCCTTTTAACTTAACATAATTAAAATCATCTATCTCATTTTTCATAATGTTCTCTGTCTTATTTTGTCATAAATTCTTCCCTTTATCCATAATTCTGACAGGTAAAGTTTTCCATGTTCCTCTAATTTGTTTAGAGTGTCATTATTTATTTCTAGATCATCAATTTTATGTAATAAAGATATTCATTTTATCTTCTATCATCTTTTCCATTCTTCCCCCATTCACAGATGCAAGTAGTATCTTCTTCTCTATTCCTCTAATATGCTTTTGATACGATCTAGATCTAGATAAATTTTGATCCATTTTGAATTCATCTTGATGTATGATGTGAAATGTTAGTCCATTCCTAATCTCTGCCATACTGCTTTCTAGTTTTCCCCAAAGTTCTTGTCAAAGAGTTAGTTATTTCCCCCAGAGCTTGGATCTTTGGGTTTATTCAATATTAACTTCCTTTGGACATTAACTGACATGTGATGATTACCTAATCTATTTCACAGATCCATTACTCTATTTCTTAGCAAATACCAGATTGTTTTGATGATAATTTTTTTATAGAATATTTTCATTTCTTGTACAGTCAGGCTTCTTTTCTTCATATTTTTTTATTAATTCCCTTGATATTCTTAACCTTTTGTTATTCTAGATGAACTGTGTTGTTATTTTCTCTAGTTTTATGAAATAATTTTTGGATAGTTTGATTGGTACTGCACTGAATAGGTAAATTAATTTAGGTATAATTCCATTTTTATTATATTGGGTTGACATTTTCATGATCAATTGAGGTTTTTCCAGTTGTTTAGGTCTGAATTTATGGGTGTGAAGAGTGTTTTTTAATTGTGTTTATATAGTTTTGGGGTTTGTATTGGTAGGTATTTGCCCAGACATTTTATATTGTTTAGAGTTATTTCTAATGGAATTTCCTTTTCTATTTCTTTCTATTAGATTTTGTTGGTAGTAAATAGAAATGCTAATGATTTATGCCAGCTTATTTTATATACTGTTACTCTTTTCTTAGGTGTTTATTATTTCTATGTTTTTTTTTTGGTTGATTTTCTAGAGTTATCACTTTGCAAAGAGTGATGACTTTATTTCTTCATTGCCTATTCTAATTCCTTCAATTTATTTTTCTGCTTATGTTGCTATGAAAATCATTTCTTGTACAATATTAAATAATAGTAGTGATAGTAGTGATAGTGGTCATCTTTGTTTTACTTCTGCTCTTCTTGGAAAGGTTCTTAGTTCCCATTATAGATAATACCTGCTTATGGTTTTAGATGGATGCCATTCACTTTAAAGAAGATTCCCTTTATTCCAATGTTTTTGATGTTTTTATAAGAAATGGGTGTTGTATTTTGTCAAATGCTTTTTCTTCATCAATTGAAATAATCATGTTATTTCTATTGGTTTTTGCCATCAAGTGATGATATTTGACATAGTCACTCATGGAAACTGGAGGTCACAAAGTCTATGATTTGTGCATGAGTATAACATTGTTTAGTTTCCAATTATTTTTTTTTAATTTCTGCTGCCCTTTGTTGAGTGTAATTTTTGTTGCATTATAGTCTGGAATATATGCATTTAATATTTCTACTTTTTTATATTTGAATATGAAATTTTTAAGCACAGTTATGTGGTTAGTTTTTGTAAGAGTGGCATTTACTACTGGAAAAAAGGTAGATTTCTTTCTATTTCCATTCAGTTTTCTTCAGTCTACTATATCCACCTTTTCTAAATTTCTATTTACCTCTTTAATTTTTTTCTTGTTTATTTTTTGTTTGGATGTATCTACTTCTGAGAGGGAAAGGTTGAGATCCCTTACTAGTAATATTTTACTATCTATTTCTTCTTGTTACTCATGTAACTTTTCTTTTAGGAATCTAGATGTTATGCTATTTTGTTCATATAAATTTAATATTGATATTTGTGCTTGTTTATGTTGTCTTATCATGATGTAATTTCCTTCCTTATTTCTTTTGATTAGATAAATTTTTACTTTTTCTTCATCTGAAATCATGAGTGCTATCCCTGCCTTTTATTTTTTCACTTTATTTTAGGCATAGTAAATTCTGTTCTAGTCTCTTACTTTTACTCTTTGTATGTCTTCCTGTTTTAAAAATGCTTCTTATAGACAGCATATTGTGGGATTCTAATTTTCAATCCACTCTGCTATCCTTTTCTTTTGTAAGAATGAGTTCATCTCATTCACATTCATAGTTATGATTATTAATTGTGTGTTTCTCTACATCTTATTCCCCCCCCCCTGTTTTTCTTCTCTCTGAATCCTTTTTAGCCTTTCCCTGTTTGTAGATTTTTTTCAAAGACCACCTCCCCCAATTCATTCTCTTTTTGTCACCCCCACACAGACACTCTATTCTCATTATCCTTCTACTTCCCTATAAAGTAAGGAAGGTTTTTTATAACTGACTGGGTGTGGTTGTTAGTCCCACTTTGAACTAATTCCAATGAGTGTGAGATTCTATCAAAGCCACCTTCTTCTCCTCCACTGTATTTTCCACTTATGCATCTTTTAGTGAAAATTGCTTTACCTACTTCTTTCTTTTTTTCTCTCTTCTCTCTATTCCTCTTTTCCATCCCCCTTCTTTAAAATTTAAGCCTATCTTATTTAGCTTGCTTTCTTCTTTCTATGTATTCTCCTTTTCATTGCTCTAATACTAAGTTCTTAAATAATATTTCAGGTACTTTAAGCATTTTGCATATTTTAAGTACCTTGTCTTTCTCAAGTATCATAGACATGTTAATTATTTCCATTATTATTTTTCTAGATATGAAGGTGCTCTATTCAACCTTATAAAAAACTGTTAAGTTTTCACTTAACTTTTTTATACTTCTCTTGAGTGTCAAATTTGCTCATTGTTTCCTTTTTAGTTCTGTTTTTTTGTTGTTGTTGTTGTTAGGAAAGTCTGAAATCTCTCTATTTCATTAAACATCAATTTTTTTCCCTTGGACAAGTATGCTCAATTTTGCCAGGTATGTAATTCTCACTTTTAGCCCTAGATTCTTTTCCTCTAGGAATATCAAAATCCTTCCCTTCCACTTCTTTAATGTAGAAGCTGATAGGTTTTGTTCCCATTTTGCAGTATCATTGCCTTTGGAAGAGTTGTGGGCTACTCCAAGATCTGACAGTTCTCACAGGTGCTGTATTACATGGGCTGTTTTTGCATTCCTATGTTTTGAGGTGATTTATTTTCTTCTTTCTCCTTCTTCTCCTTCTTCTTCTTTCTCCTTCTTCTTCTTTCTCCTTCTTCTTCTTCTTTCTTCTTCTTCTTTCTTCTTCTTCTTTCTTCTTTCTCCTTCTTCTTCTTCTTCTTCTTTCTTCTTCTTCTTTCTTCTTTCTCCTTCTTCTTCTTCTTCTTTCTTCTTCTTCTTCTTCTTCTTCTTCTTCTTCTTCTTCTTCTTCTTCTTCTTCTTCTTCTTCTTCTTCTTCTTCTTCTTCTTCTTTCTCCTTCTTCTTCTTCTTCTTCTTCTTCTTCTTCTTCTTCTTCTTCTTCTTCTTCTTCTTCTTCTTCTTCTTCTTCTTCTTCTTCTTCTTCTTCTTCTTCTTCTTCTTCTTCTTCTTCTTCTTCTTCTTCTTCTTCTTCTTCTTCTTCTTCTTCCTCTCTCTCTCTGTCTTTGTCTCTGTCTGTGTGTGTGTGTGTGTGTGTGTAGAGATCAGAGGAGCAGAGCATCTTTTACTCTATCATTAGCTCTCAGTGTGCAATTCTCACTAATGTACTCTTGATAGAGGTATGTCTTGTTTCAGTCATTCTGAAAAATAATTTAGAATTTTCACACTTACAGTCTCTGGATTAGATCCCTAGTATATATCTGAAGCTCCTCTCCCTTTAGATATGCCTGAGGGGAACACAGGGTTTCTCTCTCTATTAGTATAGCTTATGGGCTGCCCTCCATTGTATTTTCCCCAATATAAATAAATTGTGATTAGAGTCCAGAATCATTTTTACCAGGTAATATCTTTCCAAAACAAATTAAGCAGTTAACATAAATTATTTTTTATGAAGGGATTTGTATCAAGAAAATATATTAAGACCAAAGTACCAAAATATCCCAAACTGGAAGTCAAATTTTCTCTACTACCTTGATACCTGAAAAGAGCAAACAAAAAATGGTGACTACCAACATCCTTACCACTACTACATTCATTTCTAGGTGTTGTCTAGCCAGTGGACAGATTGCCCCCTTTTATATAGCTGCTTCCCTGTGTCAAGTTGATCATTGATCTGTCTGGACTGCCTCAGATTCTGGGGGTCCAAGCAGGCTCTGCTATGGACCCTAGTTTTTTGGAGCTCTGATGGCTCTTCTGATCTTTCAAAATTCATAGGATCATGTTGTGATCTGTTCTGTCTCTGATACCACTTCACCCAAGATAAGAAAGAAGAAACTCAACAGTGAAGAAATAAGAGGTTCCATGCTTTCACAGCCACAAGGCGACCCATGTCAGAGATAAGGATATAGCCAACAATAGCACCTACCACAGTTGCAATTGCTTCTTGTAGGTTTTGAGGCTTTCCTGATCCTGAAATTTTCCATGGATCAGCTTCTAGTCTCCTCTCAGTTTCTTCTTTTGTTTACCTTTCACACATAGTTCCCAATGATAGGCAATGACTCAGTTAACATATATTTATTAAGTGATTGTTCTGTTCTGAGCACTGCACTAAATGGTAAGTATACAAAGAATTTAAAATGGAAGTCCCTGACTTCAAAGAGTTCAAGGTTTAAATAAGAATTATATACAAACAAAATAAATATAGACTGATATATACATACATTCACAGATACACACATAATATATTGGAGATAATGTAGTTGGAGATGACCCCCCCCCCCAACTAAAACTACTCACCTACTCTGTCAAAGGGGGAATTTACAGAGTAAAGAAAAACACTGTTATATGTAATGAAGATTCTTGTTTTATACAGATGCAGTTGGTGAATAATAAAAACAAGGGAACCATTAAAAAAAACACCTTACTCAGAGGATAATAGATTATTAGGGCTTTCTTTCAAAAGTTTAAAAGTGTGTCTGTTTTTTAAATTCTCTACAAAAGTCTGCAGGTTAAAGTAAATTCTGTAAGTTGAGGAGCATTCTCCTTTTATTAAAAGCTACCCATTTGCTATTCTGAGTTTTTCTTTTATTTGTTTTAAATGCAAAAACTGCAGAAAGTATCTTTAGATTTGAACAAACTAGAACAAGCCTTTTTTAGTCTAAAAGAAGCTCCCTTTACATCTATCACTCTGGGTCATTACCCTGTACATGATTCTTTCACAGCCAAGTACAACAATATCTCCTCCATGAAGTTTCCTCTAATCCTCACTGGTGAGAAGTGATCTGATCCCAGGGTATCACAGTTTGCAGGAGCTCACATGTAATTCTCAAATTTCACAAGAATCCAAACAGAACCCTTGTCAAATACTTGCCAAAGAGATAAACCACAGTACAAATGCTAGTTTCTGGGGAGGGTATCAAAAATTTAGCTGGATCAAGTTTAGGATTATAAGTCAGGAAGTATGTGTGTAAATTCTGCCTTCTGATATTCTTAAGCCCAATATTTCAGTGGGATCAGTAATAGGAGACTAGGCAGTGTGGGATCTCAGTGGGGGGGGGTATAAATGGGGTTTGCTTGCTCAGACATAGCAATATACAATACATGTAGTCTATTACATTCTTATTATCTGAGTTATAACATACCTCATGTTTCAGTTTTCGTATTATAGAATTAGAGGTCATCTGTTGTTATTCAGTTATTTCATGTCTGACTCTTCATGACCCCAGTTTGGATTTTCTTGGCTGAGATTCTGGAGTGGTTTATCATTTCCTTCTCCAGCTCATTTCACAGATGAGGAAACTGAGGCAAACAGGGTTAAGCATTTAGCCCACAGTCACCCAACTAGATTTGAACTCAGAAAAGTGAGTCTTCCTGTATCCCAGCCCAGGGCTCTATCCACTGCACCACCTAGCTGCTACAGATCATCTAACCTAAGTCCTTACAAAAGAGAAAATTGTGGCCCCAAATGGTGAAATTTCAATTGTCACATATGTCCTTATATTATTTCTTCTTCCTAATCTACAAGGCACATGAATTTACCATCAGTGTTTTTTATCTTTATATTACTGTATGAGAAGAAAATAAGTATGGCATCATAGATCAGCATTGTCCTTAAAGTTTGAAAAATCCACTTTCTAATCTTCTTCCAGATATTTACAAGCTCTGAGAACCTAAGCAAATTAATTAACCTCTCAGGCTCAGTTTTCTCATCTGCAACATGGACCTAACAATTCTACCACAATGAGTTGATCTGAAGATGAAATAAAACAATAAATGTAAAATGCTTTGTAAACTGTAAAGCTCTGCGTAAATTTAGCTATAATCACAATTATTATCTCTCTGATGGCTAGAAGAGAGCTTAAACACATAGCAGGTGATCAAAACATGCTTGTTGAATGATGCTTACTTGAGATTTATAGAATCAATTTTGTCCGCAAAATACTTGACTCTCAGTGAACTTAACCCTGTTAAACATTCCAGCAAAGTGGGAATTCTTTGTGATAATGACAGCAGTTCTGAATGCCATCCTTGAGAATTCGCCTGCTGTGGATGTGGGTTGTAACTCTGCTATCATTTGCTGCACATGACTGTTTGCAAAGTGTCGAGGTGGCAGATGAGAGGTGCCCTGCAGAGCCAGTCAGCTTAGGTGGATTTATGCTCCTGCTGAGCAAAATTAGAATGAAGCCACTGACCTGAAGGTGAGAAAGTTCCAGAGTCTATCACTATGGAACAATATTTAACTCAATTTGAGCAAAGTCTCTTTACCACCATCACTTTAGTCTTCCCTAAAATCTGAAATATTTCTTTTGGATGAAAAAGGACCCTTCTATACTGAACATGGGGAATTGCTGTGTAAGTCAGCAACACATTCTAGAAGAGAATTTACTGTAATGTACTTTAATTTATTCCTTCTTTCCTTTGGACCTCTCCCCCTCTCATTTTCTTTTTTTTATTTTTCTTCCTCCCTCCCTTTCTTCCTTTCTTCCTTCTTCCTTCCTTCCTTCCTTCCTTCCTTCCTTCCTTCCTTCCTTCCTTCCTTTCTTTCTTTCTTTCTTTCTTTCTTTCTTTCTTTCTTTCTTTCTTTCTTTCTTTCTTTCTTTCTTTCTTTCTCTTTCTCTCTCTCTCTTTCTTTCTCTTTCTCTCTTTCTTTCTTTGTCTCTTTCTCTCTTTCTTTCCTTCTTTCTTTCTTTCCTTCTTTCTTTCTTTCTTTCTTTCTCTCTTTCTTTCTTCCCTCCTTCCCTCCTTCCCTCCTTCCTTCCTTCCTTCCTTCCTTCCTTTCTTTCTTTCTTTCTTTCTTTCTTTCTTTCTTTCTTTCTTTCTTTCTTTCTTTCTTTCTTTCTTTCTTTCTTTCTTTCTTTCTTTCTTTCTTTCTTTCTTTCTTTCTTTCTTTCTTTCTTTCTTTCTTTCTTTCTTTCTTTCTTTCTTTCTTTCTTTCTTTCTTTCTCTCCCCTTCTCTCTTTCTCTACCAACTTAACGTTATTATCTTTTTTACAGGTAAATATCATGTCTAATAATCATTTTCTGACATTTTGTGATTTATGTTCTCTCCTTCCATCCTTTTCCTCTTCCCTCCCCAAGACAGCACTTAATATGATATAGATTGAGGGCAGCTAGGGAGCACAGTGGATAGATCTCCAGGTCTAGAGTTGGGTGGAGCTGAGTTCATATCTGGCCTCAGACACTTCCTAGTTGTGTAACCCATGGTAAGTCATTAAACCCCAATTGCCTAGTCCTTGGCACTCTTTTGTCTTAGAATTGTTATTAAGATAGAGGCTAAAGGTTTAAGAGAGAGAGAGAGAGAGAGAGAGAGAGAGAGAGAGAGAGAGAGAGAGAGAGAGAGAGAGAGAGAGAGAGAGAGAGAGGTTGTATAAGTATTATTATGTAATACATATTTCTATGTTTAACATGTTGTAAAAAAAAGCCATGTCTGTTATACAAGAAAAAAATAGATGAAAGAAATAAAATGGACTTTGTTTTCTTGTTTTCATCAACTGGATGTCACAGTACATAGAGAGCTGGGCCCAAAGTCAGGAAAACCCAAAGTCAATTTAGTCTCAGACATTTATTTGCTGGATGATTCTAGGCTAAACACTTAACCTCTGTTTGCCTCAATTTCCTCATCAATAAAATAGGGATAATAATACCACCTACCTCCCAAAATTGTTGTGAAGATCAAATGGGATAGTAATTGTAAAACATTTTAGTTATTAAAGTATTATATTAATAATTAATTCAGTAAATAATAATTATTATATAAAGTATTATTAGTGTCAAAGATTGAAATAAAGATACTTAATTTAGTAGGTCGCATCTGAGGAAAGACAAAGATAACATTTGGTTTCATTTTACTGGAGTTAAGAATCTTTTGTCTTTTGATGGGTGAGTCCCAGCATGATAGTCTCATGTTTTCCTACTTTGTCTTCAAAACAGAAATGTGAGATTTCTTTAAGTAAGAAACTGTCTGATATTTCAGGGGGGAAATGGATAGGAGGAGGCTGTATCCCCCAAAGTAGGCTGGGAGATCCAGGAGCTAAAATTATGCACTTGAACACACAAAAGACAAAAATGACATGATGTAACAATGTTGATCCCCTTAACAACCTACAAAGAAAATCCCATGATGGTGTGTGCTGCTTTCCAAGCAAGTTAAAGAAACACCTTAATCTGCACTCACCCACATGCAGCAATTATTGAAGTTATTGATCGCTTTCTAGTCTGGTGACTCAGTAGATGGCACCCTTCTCCTACCTCAGTACTGGAAAAAGGGGCACGAAGCTTTTATGGTATGTTCCAGTCAGTTATCCTTTGGGGAGTAGTTAGGCATATATGCTTGGTGTGAAAATGGTCTTTGTCCTTTTCCCTTCACTAACATATACAATACATTTTGATTCTTTCCACGTCTTCCCAACACATGTTCTTTAAAGTAGTTACACTGATCTTCTGACTGTTCCATGAAAAAGAAGCTCCTTCTCTCAGATCAAGGCATTTTCTCTAGTTGTCCTAAAGTTTTTAAATAAAATTTAAAATTTAAAAAATGTATAACCCATTGGAATTGCTTGTCAACTCCAGGAGGGAGGGCAGGGAAGAGGGAACAGAGACAGCATGGACTATGTAACCACAGAAAAAGTTCTAAAATAAGACTTAAAATAATAAAAATAATCTAGTTGTCCTCTGGGCCTGCAATGCTCTCCTTCCTCCACCCCAACTACTGACCTACCTGGCTTCCCAACTTAAATCCGACCTTCTGCAGTAATGCATCCTTAACCTCTCTTAATTTCAGAGCTTTCCCTATTTTAATATTTCTTATTCATACTGTTTATAGCTTGCTTTATATATTTGTAGACATTTTGTCTCCCCCTTTAGATGGCAAGCTCCGTGAGGGCATGGACTATCTTTTGCTTCTTTTTGTCTACCCAACACTTAAAACAGTGCCTGACACAAAGTCATTGTTGTTGTTCATTTGCTTCAGTCATGTCTGACTCTTTATGACCAGCTCTTGGAGTTATCTTGGCAAAGATACTTGAGTGGTTTGCCATTTCCTTTTCCAGTTCATTTTTTTAGATGAAGAAACTGAGACAAATGGGGTTAAGTGACTTGCCCAGGGTAACATAGCTAGTAAGTGTCTGAGACCAGATATGAATTCAGAAAAATGGCTCCAGATCCACAATAGCTACTGTGCCACTCACACATAGTAGTACTTACTTAATACATATATATTAATTGAATGAGTGCTATATGGGAATTTTTATTTCTCTTTTCTTCTCCCTGCCCATCAGTTATTATTATACTAGTATAATAAAATGTTGATTGGAGGAAAGGAAAGAATACATTTCTGAGTTTTCTATGAACTGATGGACCTTGGAAGACAATGCACAGTTGCAGGGGGTGAATAGTAAATACTGAGGAGAGGAGAGCCAAGCGATAGGTACCCAGGACCCTTAAGAATCTGGGAGTGATATAAGTGGTAACAGTAAAAGATGTTTTCTGTTGGGCCAATGCTCAAGGTTATTTGTTTGTTTGTAAACCCTTACCTTCTGTCTGAGAATCAACATTAAGTATTGGTTCCAAGGCAGCAGAGTGGTAAGGGCTAGGTAGTAGGGGTTAAGTGACTTGCCCAGGGTCATATAGCTAGGAAGTATCTGGGACCAGGATTGAAACCAAGACTTCCCCTCTCCAGGCCTGACTCTCTATCCACTCATATCCATTTAGCTCTCCAGTCTTGTTTTAAAGAAGGTTTATTGAGAATTTTGGTGACCTGGCTGGTCTATACGAGCAGTTCCAATGGATGCGGTGGGGCTCAAGGACCTAGAGCAAGCATCCAACAAAAACAGAGACAGAGAAAATTATAAATTGTAACAAGGTAAATGACAACATGACGTCTGATGAAGGTGCTTTAGCCCCAGACATATTTCATAGGTATTCCCGAAGCTGTGAATACATTTCTTGTTGGGGTATAAATGTGTTCAAGGAGAATTAGCACCTCTGGAGTGAGGGTTTACGGAGCCCCTTCCAGGGCTAATCACCTACCTATAGTGTCTACTTGGCAGGCAACTCTCACCTGTGGCTCCATGTGCAGTGGCCACATCTCAGCCCAGAGGAGGGGCTAAACCATTGGAGGGTAACCAGTGGATCAGAAACCCATCTGGCAGAATGGGGTGGACAAGAACCATTTGTTCCAACTGCCATGAATGTGGCAGAAGTAGGCTCTGCGGAGTACTTAAATTTGGTCAGATATCAAAGAAGCCAAAGACCTTCACTGGTGTCTGGGCCATTGCCAGTCAACCTAACTTTTGGCTTGCCATTCTATTTCCATGACTCTGAAAGAGTAAGGCTGATGACATGGAACAACTCTGCCTCACCTAAGTCCATTCATGCATATGTCAAGATTTCACCTGTGATATCATTGGTCCCCTTTGAAAACAAAGGACAAGATTAGAGATCAAAGCACACCATCTTTCACTTCATTTCCTTCATGAGTTTTTTATCATATGTGTGATCTGTGTCTTCTGTCATGGCATGATGAATATGGAAATGTGCATTGCATGAAAGCATTGGTATAACCTATTTCAGACTACCTACCACCTCATGAAGAAGGAGACAGAGAGAGGGAGAGAATTTTACTTGCAAAAAATGAGAAAACAATTTTCAAAAATTATTTATATGTAATTGAAAAAATAAAGGTAAAAAATGAAAATGAGGGATAGTCAATAACATTATTTTTTATTGAACTTGGGTCATAGGATCATTGATTTATGGGTTATCTAGTCCACCTATTTTTAAAATGAGCAGAATGAGATTAAAATATGGAAGCACAGAGATGACTGTTTAGTAACTCATTTAAATCACTTTAATAAATGACTTGCTGATGTCATACTGTTCAGAAGTAGCAGGACTGGAATTTACTTTTTTGTAATACTACACTGCTTCTCAATCCCACTTATATTTTTCTTTCTTTTGTAATCAGATGTTTATATTCAAAATTGATTTTTAGTCAGTTAGCTGACTCAGATGTCCTAGAAGTAATTGTAATTCAGAGGTTCCCAAAGAAACAGAGAAACCCTTGTGGCTGTAGACAAGACACAAGCTAAATGAATTTATCAATCACTGAGGATCTCCCAAGATGGAACTTGATCTGGTTTCCAAGAGTAGAAAGTCTTAGGATACCTTACTTGACATTTACACTGAATATATTTTGTTTTGCTTTCTTTCTTCACTATAACAGAAGAAAGTACCCATTTTCTAAGCAATGTACTGCTTCAGGAAGTCTAGAAATAATGACATGTTTTTATGTATTCCATCTCATTAGGACTCAACAATGTTGATATGGAATCCTTATATCTTCTCTAATAACACCCATTTCTTTTTGCTGACCATTTCCTATCAAAATTCTTTCCTCATCAATGCTCATCCTTTCCCTGGTTCCTTTCTCTTATCAGATGACCTATATTACTGAGAATAAAGCTATAATTTCCCCATCTACATATCTGAAAATCTCTGTATCTCCTGTTATCCTATTCATCTCTGGTTTCAAACCATTGTCTATTTGAAATACTTATAATAGATATATGAATTGATGTACCACTACTTCATTGATTTGGTCAAAGACATTATATGTGCTTTACATATTAGTTTTATTTTTCCTGTCAAAATGATTTGTCCAATCTCTTTTCAGTCATTGAGGAAGCCTTTTATTATACTAGGACTTAATGCAATCCATGAACAAGAGCATATAGTTAATCTGTTGTACAAAGGAAATTTTATTTTATTTATATTTTCATAGAATTTACTTCAGAAGAGTCTTGCATACCTTTTGGGAGCCTATATACTACCCCTTTTTGTGTTTGCATTTATTTATCTGGAGTTCTAATATGAAAAACCCTTTGTAAAGAGGATAAAGGTAAGAATGAATTTTGTGTTACAAATCAAACATTTTTTTAATCATCAGCAAAGACAGGAACGCTGACAATCCCTTTACTTCTTAATCAATTGTTACTTTAGAGATATGTAGTTCATTATAGAGAATTGTAAATCAATTTTTTTCTTTTATCTTAATCAAGGATGGCCCTGTTATACATTATGAGGTAGTATGGTGGCACAGTGGATAGAGTGCTAAACCTGGAGTCAGGAAGATCTGACTCCAAATCCAGACTCAGAAACTTATTTGCTACTGGGAAAGTCATTTAACTTTCTTATCCCATGGTCTTAGTTTCCTTAATCTCTAAAATGGGGTAATAATAACATGTATCTCACAGGTTAACTGATAGGATGAAATCATATTTGTAAACTGCTTTGCAAACCTTAAAATACTAGTTACTCCTACTATGACTATGATTATAATTATTGTGACTACTGTAATTTTTATTACTACGACTCTTATTACAGTTTCTTGGTTGTTGTCATTTGTACTCAAAGATGATCAAAATGACATCATGGAGGGATGTCTTTTGTGTCATGTACAAATTGGATTTAAGTGAAGCAGAACTGCACAAAGTCATCAGCCTCATTTTTTCTTCCAGTCATGGAAGTCCAGTGGCAAGACAAAAGTCAGGACAACTAGTGATAAGCTTAAGATTTAGTGGATAACCTTGGCTTCTTTGGTATCTAACCAACTCTGAGCATTCCACAGTGTCTACTTTCATGTATCTTCATGGCCATTGAACAAATTGTTCTTAGCCACCCATTCCTCTAGGGGACAGCCTTCACATGCCTCGGGTAGACAGCCCCTTAGCTCATCATTGGGTTTGAGGTCTGTCCATAACTCCCTCAACCTATTTTAGCCAATCTGTGGAGATGGCTTACTGTGGCAGTGTGTCTTCTTGAAGCAACAAGAGAGAGCTGGATGCCAAGAGAACATCAAGGGAGGAAAAGAGCACAGCTCTGAAAAGGGCTTAGCAAGCCCTCATAGCAGAGGCACTAATCTTTGCTGGGGACCCTGTACATCCCATTATAATTACTAGATAATCTGAAAATAGTGCATCTTATTATTCCTCTCTGACTCACTTTCTGCCTCTCTGCCACCTTCACCAAATTAAGTCATTTTGTATTTTCCTTTGTGTTATGGGTTGTCATGGTCAAAGAACCCGTAACTGAGTACCCTCTCACCCCTGATCATAAGCTTTTTGGCATTTAACCAACCCTCAAAAAGCAGACAGTCTTTTGCCAATTCTGTACTCAGAGGACTTTAGAGAAACTGACAGAGATTAGGCACCATTGACAATGCCTTTTAGGATCCAGTGTCACCTCCACACCAGGATGAATCATCAGAATAGGGCTTTATAAAAGAGACACAAGGACTTCGACAATATAAATGAAATGGCTGCTTGAAAGAAGTCAAATTCTGAATAACTGAACAGTCAATACTGGACTGGGAAAAGAAGCAATGCCATATCTCTCTCCTCCTGTATAGAAAGGAATTTCGAGACAAGGCAAGGTTTAATTTTGGGGTTGAATAGAGGAGCAATATAATAATATATAAGTATAACATAAATGCAACTCAGTAGAATATATATTATCCTCTTATCACATGAAAAATGTTTTGTCAAAAGATTGGGGGCAGCTGGGTGGCTCAGCGGATTGAGTGTCAGGGCTACAGACAGGAGGTCCTAGGTTCAAATCTGACTTCAGACACCTCCTAACTGTGTGACCCTGGGCAAGTCACTTGACCCCCATTGCTTAGCCCTTATCGCTCTTCTGCCTTGGAACCAATGCACAGTATTGATTCCAAGACGGAAGGTAAAGGTTTAAAAAAAATGTTTTGTCACGTGATGATGTAAGTATGATTTATCTACAATGTGCCAGGTGCTTAACAAATATCTCATTTGATACTCTCAACTCTAGAGGTAAGTACTATGATTATCCTCATTTTACATTTGAAACTATGGTTAAGTGACTTGGTTAGGTTCACACAGTTAATAAGTTTCTGAGGCTACATTTGAACTCATATTTCTGATTCTTGGTCCAGATTTATATCTACTCCCCCCCCAATCTGCCTAGTATATGAGATACAGAGAAAATGGAAGAGTCACTTCTGCTGATCATATTTGCCTTTCTTCTTTTCCCTAAGATGGCAGCACCATAGGTTGAGATTGAATCAGGGACAACATAAGTGGTTCAAGCAAGGTTGTGGGAACATTTGGGGCTAAATCCATGCATATAGGACCATTGGCATCATCAAGATTGTCCAGTATCAGCTGAGATCCAGTATGAGTAGCCTACTTAATATTGGGAATATGGGTTTTTGTACACACACACACACACACACACACACACACACACACACATTTTGTGGGTAGTCACAGCAGTCTGGATCATAAAATAAAAGCATCTTAGATTTATGACTAGATAGGAACTTAAAGGCCATCTAATCCATCCCCTTCATTTTTACATATCCAGAAATCGAGGCTTGGGGAGATAAAGTGAATTGTCCAAGGCCACATACAGGTACTTAATATTAGAAGTGGAATAGGAATTCTGGTTCCCTGATTCCACATAATAGATCTTTCTATCACACCAAACTGTCTCTCCCTCTTTCATTCAGGAATTCAGATAGGGTCAAAGATCAAGAAAGGGAGAACAAGAAAATAGAAGAGATGAAAAGGAATACAAGAGAAGAATTAAAATGGTCCAAATTTGTATCAGTATGTCATTTCCACTAGCTCCCTTCCCTATCCCTAACCCAGTGCATTGCTGGATGATACCAAGAGAAGGCTTTTTATGGCTCTGGCCAGCCACTTAAGTGGTGCTCATCTGTAACAGCTACTTTCAAAAACACTGTGATTTTCTTGGTGAAACATTCTCACCAAGCCTTGATAAATAAGCATTAAAATTCATAAGTAGGTGCAGGATGACCACACAGATCTATTGCTTAGGATAAACGCCACCCAGTCTTCCTTCTTTACCCCTCCTCTCCTTTCCAAATTCCCCTCCCCCCCTAAAGTTTTATTTTCAATTTATTTTTTAAAAAGCAGATGCACAGTAAACATCTGAATGTGAGTTTTGTGCAAGTACATTTCGGTTTCAGAGCAGTTATCTCTTGCTGCCAGAATAGCCCTAAGGATTAAGATGGTTTATTGGGATCAAATGCCTAGGAGATTTATTATAGTGCAGACTGTTTACTCATCCACATTAAAATGCCAATTCTGCTTTTTTCATTGCATCTCTCTCTCTCTCTCTCTCTCTCTCTCTCTCTCTCTCTCTCTCTCTCTCTCTCTCTCTCTCTCTCTCTCTCTCTCTCTCTCTCTCTCTCTCTCTCTCTCCCCATCTCCCTTTTTCTTTCTCTCTCCCTCTCTCCCACTTTTTGTTATTCCTTCTTCCAGAGACCATCTTCTTTTATTCTCTTCCTCCTCTATTTAAATTAATTTATTTGGATTTCTCTTCCATATAAAAATTGAGTTCCTCAAAGACATTTAATTGAGATCAGGGAGGATGGGATAGGAAAGGGCAAATACTCCAATATATCTGTAAGGAAGACCTAGCTAACAGCCTAAAGTACACTATTCAATCTCTGGTTAGTAGTTCAGACTGAATATGAATATAATTTTCTAAGAAAAGCATTCTCCTCTGGCACTGAAGGGATAGCTACTAACTTGGAATAACTAGGTTAAGTGATTCCCCAACCTAGAGAAATACAACAATCCTCAACAACAGAGTGCCATAAAGATGGGTTATTGGTGCCTTATGTCCCTTTCTTGGTCAAATGAGAAGAGAGAATATGCATTTTGAAGGTACACTCTATATTTCTGTAGTCTAGAGGGCAGATGTGTTCTCATACAATATTTTTTTCTCTGATTGGATTGAGGCTAGCCATAGGAAAATATGATTGTGCATAAAAAGTTAGCATGCCAGTGTGGACTGAAAACTGGCAGAAAGATTGCATTCTTCCATGTTTTCTATTTGAGGAGACCTATTAGCTCTTTTTCAACACAATAACAAAAGTCTCCTTCTCTCCTCCTCCCTGCTTTTGTTTCTGTGGCTTGCTTTGGTCATCCAGATCAAGCTCTATATGCCTCTAACACAAGATTTCTGAATCTTGGATCCAAGAACTTTTAAAATAATATTTTAATGCTTGTATTTCAATATAATTTGTTTCTTTTGTAATATTATTCATTTTATGCATTTACAAACATTATTCTCAGAATGGACTTATAGGCTTCATCACAGTGCAGACTGACAAATGTTATAAAAATTGATTTTTTTATGTCATAAAAAAAAATTTTAGAGCCCCATTCAGGCATATAACTTCCTATATCTGATCATCATAATTGAATGAAAGGCAAAAGTGCATTTCCTTTGTATTCCCATGCAAAAGCTAGGGTCAAATGTGTTCACCACCCTATATATTTATGCATATTTGTTTCTTTATATGTATATATAACACATATGTATAAATATGTTAAAATATAACTAATACACATAAAATCTCAAGATGATCATTTTTTAGGACTTTAAAATTCAAGAATTACGATCTGAAACCATCTGTTTTTATTTACATGACAATATAACCAGAAATTTTATCCTTTTCAGAGACTTAAGGGCAGAATGTCTAAAGATGCAACATTGCCTATATTGACCATGATGAATGTAAGATCAAAGTCAATTCTAGTAGTCATATATCAGGGTGAATAAAAATACCTTACATGATCTTGTTTCACCTAGTCTGGTGTTGTTGAGCCTCTTTATAGAGTCTTTAAAATTCTGCAATTGCCCAATTGATATGTTGGACATTGTTTAATGAATGTGTAATGTGAATGTGGCTCCTTCATGAGGAAACTTCTGTCTTTAAAAGAATAGTTTTTTTGGAGAAGTAGTTCACTTCACCAGGAAACATTATCTGAGGCATTTACTCATTACAACATTTTTACTACAGATGTCAAGTCTTGAAGGTTAGACTCAATGATCTCCAAGGTATCCTTTATTTCTAAAACCTTATGATACTAAATTGCCAAGAGATTTTTCTCAGGGTGTGTTCCAAATAACTTTAAGCTTATAAAAGGTAGCTAGTACTACCCTTCTTTCGGGATCCTACTATTTCACCTTAAAAGCTGAAAATGAATCTTTTGCACTAAGAAAAAAAAATCATTAAAGTATTTGAGCATCTAATACAGAAAGATATCTTCAAATTAGCTTAATAGTGGAACTCAGGAAAATTACAGCAGCTTAAATATTTTCATATCTCCAGATATTTAATTCCTTCCTGTTTTGCTAGGGGGAAGAATTTTTACCAAAGATTATTAGTACTTGATAAAAGCACTTCAAATACCAAATGATCATGACTCAACTAGATGTAGGCTGGTTTAAGAACATTCATGAAGTTTAGAATTTCTTTGGTCTTCAAATTTTCCCATGTGTATAAGAATCCTGATTTTCAAGATGGTTGGAATGGTTTTATTATAGGATTATATGGGTTTATCAACCTAAATTGAAGATTAGCATTCGTTTTGACTAATTCTCATATTATATCTTATCATTAGAGAAATGTAGGGTATATGTAAAATATTTTTAATTATTAAAATTTCAAATCTTTCATTAAAGTTCTAGTCCTCCCATTTGTTATATTATCCAAATAAATAAAAATATACAAATAAAAATTTAAAAATAACTTATTTAATAAAATTTAAGACACTTTCTTTACCAATAGTAGATACCCATTAACAATTTACTAATAAATGAAGTCAATAGTAAACAAAAGATAGATAATTATCGATAACATGCTGATTATGAGGAAGATCAGTTAGTTACTTCAAACTCTCAGCATAATAGATTATTTCGCTTCTAGGAACACAATTATATCATTTAAGTTACTAAAATTAGGGAAGGAAATGAAGTAAATGGGGCTTCAGTTACATGATAGAAGAAAACATTGCCTTACCAAGAACAGAGTGCTTTGGGACACAATCCAGGCATCAGGTTCACAGGAGGGAAACATTTTTCTCTTAGGATCCTTAGCAATGATCAGTTTAAAAAGTTAAAAATAAAAACCATTATATTCTCTAAATAATGTCTTCATATTTTTCTCCAAGTTGAGTTAATTCAAGGTCTCAGGAAATAAGCTACATTGGTATTTTTCTTTTTTTCTTTTGATTCAGGTATTACAGGAAACTGTCTATACAGGAAAAAAAACAACAAAACTATTTGCTGATTTTTCATAGATTCTTCATAGATTTCTCAATATATGTTTTTTTTTCTTCAAAATATAGCACCTCTCTGAGATTACTCCTATAATATTCACTTATATTGACAGGTTGGGTATCTATAGAGCAACTCTTAACTAATAATCTTATCATTTTAAGAATAATTCTGAGGGGCTAGAGTTTCTACTGTTGTCACTCATCATCTCCTTCATTCTCTCTTCATTATTAATTAACCATTAATACTCTATTAACACATAGGAAATATCACTGAAAAGCTATTGCTATTATGAGATGCAAAATAAAAATTCTAGATTCTACTCCTAGCTGCCTCGCCAACTGTAATTTTGGGAGGACTCACACTCCTTAGATGGAGAAATTAGGGTTAAAGGCAGTGAGGAAAGGGTTGATGAAAATGGCTTCCCTCACTACTCCTTCCCAGAGTCCCCAAATCACTTAAGGGAGACAAAAATGGAGATCTCCCCTGGTGGAGGCTTACCCCTTGGTGACCATGCTGGCCCTCAAGAGTGATGGGGAAGGCTTCTCTACAAGGAGAGGTATGAAGGATCTCAATCTGGTTATGCACTGGTTTGGGGTACTCACAAGTCTCCCCCTCATGTCTGTCTTCTTGAACACTGACAATAAGATGGAGTTTGCCAATGGACTTACTCTCTAGATGTAAATAAACAAGATTGAATTAGCTATCTAGCTGCTTGTTTGATTTATTTGTTGATTGGGGCAAAGAGCCCAAGGTAAGAGGGGTTCTGTTTGCCCTAAATATCTTTCTAAATAAAACTAATTACTGAAGTTCAAGATTTTCTTGTAGCCAGGGGAAAGGTAGGGAAAGGGGGAGAGTACCACTCACTGATTTCAGTCCAGTATCTCAATAGTTCATGGAATGAAAGTCTTTGAAGAAATTAGGTTTCTTGACAGGAACCAGCAATGTTTTAACCAGGAATCCTCAATGTTAGGATTTCTGTCGGTGTCAGAAATTTCCACAGGTGTCTTGAAATGGCCCAGAGAAATAGTTCCTCCTTTCACTCCTTTCTGAGTTTCAGCATTCAAGACCCTGATCCTCAGGAGAATTTCCCAGAAGTCCTTGTTCAGTTTCCAACTGTTATTCCTACATTTCAATTTCCCCCAACAGTTCTTTTGTCCTACTCCCCATCATTAAAACCAGTAGTACTATATTAACACATGGGAAATATATAACTGAAAAGCTTTTGCTATTATGAGATGTAAAATAAATAACTTTGACTACATAAAGTCAAAAAGATTTTGCACAAATAAACCCAATGAAACTAAGATTAGATTGGAAATAACAAACTCAGAAATAATTTTTAGAGCAAGTGTTTCTGACAAAGGCTTCATTTCTCAAATACATAGAGAACTGAGTCAAATATTAAGAATACAAAGCATTCCCTAATTGACAAATGGTCAGAAGATATGAAAAGGCAATTCTCAGATGAAGAAATTAAAACTATTTTTAGTCATTAAAAAAACTCACTTGAAATAACTATTAATTAGAGAAATGCCCATTAAAACAACTCTGGTGTATCACCTCACACCTATTAGGCTGAATAATATGACAAAAAAGGATGTTAGAGAGGGTGGGAAAATTGGGACACTAATACACTGCTGATGGGACTATAAACTGATACAATCATTCTGGAAAACAATTTGGAACCATCCCCAAAGGGACATAAAATAGTGCATATCCTTTGACCCAGCAGTTCCATTACTAGGTTTGTATCCCAAAGAGATCAAAGATAGAATAAAAGTAAAAGGACTCACTTGCACAAAAATACTCATAGCAATTCTTTTTGTGGTGGCAAAGAGCTGGCAACTGAAAGGCTGTCCATCAATTAGGGAATGACTGAACAAATTGTGGTATATCTTAAGAAATGATGACCAGCTGTGTGACCCTGGGCAAGTCATTTGACCCCCATTGCCTAGCCCTTACCACTCTTCTGCCTTGGAGCCAATACTCAGTATTGACTCCAAGACGGAAGGTAAGGGTTTAAGAAAAAAAAATGATGAACAAGATGAGCTCTGCCAAAACCTGAAAAATTGTATATGAAATGATGCAAAATGAATTGAACAGAACTGAGAGAATATTGTACAGTAACAGCAATAAAATAATATGCTCAATTATAAATGACTTAATTATTAACAATGTAAGGATCTGGGATAACTCTTAGGAACTCATGAAGAAAAAGACTTTTCCCTACCATAGAAAGAGTTTATTGAGTCTGAATGCAGTTTGAAATATACCATTGTTCACTTATTTCCTCCATGAATTTTTCTATAGTATACGTGACATGTATATTGTTTTACAATGTGACAAACATGGAAATATATTATATGATAACACATGTATGATCTATATCATATTACCTATCATCATGGAGAAGTGGAGAGAGAGAGATGGATCAAAAATGTCAGAAAATGTAAAATTATATCAATATCTAGTCTGAAAAAATATTTTTTTAAAAAGAGAAAGAAAAGCTATTACAAGAATTATAGTTACCAAAATGATGCTCACCACACCAGGGTATAGTCTTCTTTTCCATGAACTAAGAACTTTATAGAGAATGGGCTCAAACTCAGATACTCATGTGGAAAATACTTGGGATTGAGGAAATGTCTTAAGAATCCTTGGTCTGGCATTTTCCCCTTTTACAGAGTATTCATGAAGTTCACCTAAATGTAATTCTGTCCTGGATTCCAAAGGATTAGTGATTTTCTAGCAATTTTCAGAGTCAGCAGTTGTCTATATAGAGAAATTCAAAATCTCTGAAGTTACCATTGTTTTCAGGTGACTGTACTGTCATATCCATCTGCAGGTATTTCATTTGTCAGTAGCCACTGCCACTATCTCTAGTGGACTGTGCATTCAGTTACCAATGGGACATCTGCTAGCTCTTCTGGCAATTTAAGTTTATAAAGTCACACCTGGTCAATTTTGTTGCCAGATAGTCATTCACCCCCAAATTAGAAATAATAAACAGAAAAGACACAAAAGTGCCATTTACCCATAGTCATGGCAGCCATTGGGGAAATACAGTTTGTTAGTCCCCAATCCAGCAGCTTAGAGCAGTTCTCCCAGGGAAGAAAAAAAGGAACAGGCTAATGGAAAGAAAGATCACTTCTTTTTTTATGCATGCTAGGCTACAGGACTAAAAATCTCTTATGAAAAATCAGTTCTTCCGTCTTTTTTAGTCATTGAAAAGATTCTTCATCTTCAAATAGTATTAACCCATCAGTTACTTATGACCAGAAGCCAGTTCACCAAGCCTTCCTATAAGGTTAGATTGGAAACAAAAAGAGAATATCTGTACATGCTCTAAGGGTTAATATCAAGCAAAGAATAATTGCCTTTGCATCAGGGACTGACCCGACTATTGTCTGTCTAATCCGTTATTACACTAAGGACAGGTAATAGAGTTCTAACAACAGAGGCATTTCTATCACCTTCTTTCTCCATTTATCCTACAAATCAAAAGTTAGTGAATGTACATTCTCCCTGATTCCATAGGGAAAAGCATCTCATAGTAACACACATTTACAACTGTATTCAGATGGCCAGCACAAACTGCCTTTTCCTCAACGATACAATTGGCTCCTAAATATGCACTAACAAAATTTCTGTCTCTGTCTTTATATCTCTGTCTCTCTGTCTCTGTCTGTCTGTCTAACTCTCTGCCATGTGAAGGGACTATGGCTCTTCTTAGTGCTCAGTGTAAGGATGAAATCATAGATCTTTAAAGTAGGAGCATGGATTTAATTCTGCCGCACAATTCTGAGGGCCTATTTCTGAGGAAATGAGTGTGTTGGGGTGCTTGTAGGCAGATAGGGATTCCCTCTTGTACCTTAACATTCAAAAACTGGGCTAGAAAGATACTTTATCAAGGAGGGGCAGCTGGAGAGATGCTGCTAGTGGTAGACGAGACATCTCTGCTATACAGGAAAGATACAGTTTGGAATCAGTAAACCTCAACTCAATTACAGGTGCCTGCTTCCTAGCTATGGGTCCTTGGACAAATGATTGTTTTCTCTCTGGCCTGCAGTTTTATCATTTCTAAAATCTCTTAACTTCTCAACCCTCTGGAACGCAGAATCTGAGAATGATTCTCTTGCTTACTCTTTTTTAGACCTCGGGTACTCCAGAGCCCTCCAGGAAAGTTACCTGTACCTGCCTCTTTTTTTCCAAAGTGTAAGGGGCTTTCAAACGTACTCTTGTCCGTCTCTCACCCCTCACATCGCCTCCATCCGCACCCATTCCACTCCGCATCCCAAACCCCTTTTTCCTTATTCATCTTTTCTCCTTATTCAACTTCCCAGAGAGATTAAACTTCGCTGTACCCTATTCTCTCCCCAACTCCCGTCGCCTCGGACTTCCATTGGCAGCAAAACAGAAGGCATCCCAAGAGGGTGAAAACTAGTGAGTGGCACTTGGGGGGATGAGGAGACAGGCAGATACTGGTTCTAATCCCACTCCCACTCCCACTCCCTGCACCTCCACCTTTCCTAGCAACCTGTAGAAGGGAAAAGAGATAAATTCCTTATCTACTTGTCCTAAAGGCAGAACCATGTCTACCTCCTGTTTCTGAGAGAGAGACAGAGACAGAGAGACAATCAGAGACAGAGGCAGAGACTGAGAAATAGAGACCCAGAGACTCAGAGACAGGGAGAGACAGAGAGACGCAGAGACACAGAGAGTCAGAGAGACAAAGAGAGACAGAGCCACAGAGACAGAGACTAGAAAGAAAGAGCGGGAGAAAAGAGAAAGGGACAAAAGGAGAGATAGAAAGAGACAGAGAGTTAAACAGACAGAAACCTGCAAAATTGGGAAGTAATTTTCTTTTGGGGCTAGCTCATCCATACAACTGGTAGTCATTCAAAATATACCATCTACTCAAAAAAAAAAAAAGAGCTTAAACACTTTCTTTGGCATCTCAGATTCTACCATAC
This sequence comes from Monodelphis domestica, assembly GCF_027887165.1. Classification (NCBI taxonomy): domain Eukaryota; kingdom Metazoa; phylum Chordata; class Mammalia; order Didelphimorphia; family Didelphidae; genus Monodelphis; species Monodelphis domestica. The sequence continues at coordinate 249,308,693 of NC_077227.1, forward strand.
ACTGCTCCCCCCAGTACCATAGTAGGTTGATAAAACAGTCATCCATGGATTGCTTCAATACCTTATGGAAAGGCCTAATATAATTAACACTCACCTGGACCAGTAAAGGTCCCCATAGACCATCAAATCCAACCCCTTAATTTTAAGTATGAGGAGGAATTGAACTCACTGTCACAAGTTCATTATCCAGAATGTCTAGCAGTGACTTATAGTTGAACTGAAATATATATGTATATATGTGCCTATTACACACATATATGACAAAAAAAAGTTTTACTTACAATGAAATGTAATACTGTATTGCCTAGGTGCCTACTGTACCTAGAACATTGTCCTAAACATTTCAGGAAACACAGAGTTGAAGTAAAATATGGTCCCTGTTGATAAAGTCATTATAGTCTAGTAGATACATGAGACTCAAGATGCTACTTATTGTAATACACAATATTACATAGTAAGGACATTATAATGTTATAAAGCAAAGACCTTTGTAGGCTTGATTTTTCAAGGCAGATACACACCATTTTTTAATTTTTAATTTAATTTTTATTGTTTTGCAAAACATAGTTCCATATTGGTCATTGCTGTAAGAGCAAACTCAGTCTATTACATTTGATCATCCCACAATGTTTCAGTTTCTATGTACAATGTTCTCCTGGTTCTACTCATTTTATTCCACATCAGTTCATGGAGGTCTTTCCAGCTTGTATGGAAATCAAGCAGTTTATCGTTCCATATAGCACAATAGTATTCCATCACCATCATATACCACAACTTGTTCAGCCATTTCCCAATAGAAGGACACTTCCTCATTATCCAATTTTTTTGCCACCACAAAAAGTGAGGCAATGAACATTTTTACACAACCATTTTTCATTATTCTCTCTTTGGGGAGGGGGGTACAAACTTAGTAGTGGTATTACTGGATCAGAGGGTATGCATTCTCTTAAAACCCTTTGCACATAATTGCAAATTGCCTTCTAGAATGGTTGGATCAATTCACAACTCCACCAGCAGTGTATTATTGTCCCAATTTTATAAATCCTCTCCAATATTTATTATTTTTCCTTTCCTTTCATTTTGGCAAATCTGCTAGGTATGAGGTGGTACCTCAGAGCTGTTTTTTATTTGCTTTTCTCTAATTAGGAAAGATTCAGAACACTTTTTCATGAATTATTTATAGTTTTGATTTCTTCATCTGAAAATTGACTATTAATATCCTTTGACCATTTAACAATTGGAGAATGGCTTCATTTCTTCTGCACTTGACCTAGTTCCTTATATATTTAGGAAATTGTAAGGATAATTTTAAGGTTGTGACCTAATCTAAATTAATTTTGGTCACCAGGGAATATCCCAAATAAAATACCCAAGTCAGTTTAGAGATTTATGGTGGTTTAATTAATATAGAGGGAAGGAATTAAGGAGAAGCAAGAGGGAGAAAGTATAGGATTTCTCCTGCCTGGCCTGTGCTAGGGAGAGTTCAAAGTCCTTTGCCACGAGGTCTCTGAAGAAGATTAGTGGCTTTCTAAGAGGATAGTGTTTGGAAGATAAAGGAGAAAGAATCAGCCTAAACTCCGAGAGAGCTCAGTAAAGATGCCTCACCTGAACTAGGCTACTCAGCTTCCTCCAGTATGGTATCAAGGAAAACTCACTGCTAAACCTGGACAATAGCAGCCGCCATGCCAAGATTCCGAAATTCTCAGCACACTGCTGCCAGCCACCTCTTTGCCACCAAAGAGACCGAAAAGAGGAAGATGCAAAATATATAGACCATTTTTACATCACTTTCCTGCATCTCACATGTACCAATGGTAGCTTAACTTTGACTTAGGACAGCCCAGGGGTCTGTCAGTTGTTTCTGATTTGTCATTTACTAGCACATTCCTGTCATAGGCCATCCTCCTAAATACTTAACCCTTAAGTATGGATGTAGACATTCCTGTTTTGGTAAGCTAAGTAGGGTGGAGTAATCTAAAGTTCACAAAATTAAACCTTTGTCAGAGGATTATGTTATAAAAAAATTTTCCCACTTTTTTGCTTCCCTTCTCATTTTGTTTGCATTGGTTTTGTTTTTACAAAACCTTTTTATTTTAATGTAATCAAAATTATTCATTTAATATTTTTTAATATTCTCTCTCTCTTGCTTGGTCTTAAATTCTTCCCTTTCCCATAGATCAGACAGGTATACTATTCTATGTTCATCTGATTTATTTATGATTTCACTCTTTTTATTTAAGTCATTTACCCATTTTGATTTTATCTTGGCATAGGGTTTAAGATATTGACACAAACCTAAATTTTCCCATATTGTTTTCTAATTTTCCCAGCAGATTTTGTCATATAGGGAGTTTTTGCTCCAAAAGCTAGGATCTTTGAGTTTATCAAACACTATCTTACTGAAGTCATTTTCCCCTTATCTATTCCACTGATCCACTCTTCTTTCTCTTAGCCAGAACCATATTGTTTTGATGACCATTGATTTATAGTACAGTTTAAGATCAGGTACTACTAGGCCCCCATCCTTCCTGTTTTTTCCCCCATTATTTCCCTTGATAATCTTGATCTTTTGTTCTCCAGATGAACTTTTTTATAATTTTCCTAATCCTATAAAAATGTTTTTGCTAGTTTGATAGGTATGGCACTGAATAGGTAAATTAATTTTATGATTTTTTATTATATTAGCTTGTCCAACCCAGGAGCTACTAATGTTTTTTAATTGTGTGAAAAGTGTTTTGTAGTTGTGTTCATATAATTTCTGTGTTTGTCTTGGCAGATAGATTCCTAAATATTTTATATTATCTAGAGTGATTTTAAATGGAGTTTCTCTTTCTAACTCCTGCTGCTGAGTTTTGTTGGAAATATATAGAAATGCTTATGATTTATGAGGTTTTATCTTGTACCCCACAACTTTGCTAAAGTTGTTATTTCTACCAGTCTTTTAGTTGATTTTGTTGGGGTTCTTTATGTGTACCATCATATCATTTGCAAAGAGTGATAGTTTAGTTTTCTCATTGCCTACTTTAATCCCATCAATTTCTTTTTCTTCTCTAATTGCTATTGCTAGCAATTCTATAACAATATTTAATAATAGAGGTGATAATGGACATCCTTGCTTCACTCTTTATCTTATTGGGAAGACTTCTAATTTGTCCCCATTGTAGATGATACTTGCTGATGGTTTTAAATATATACTGTTTATTATTTTGAGTAATGATCCTTCTATTCCTATACTTTCTAGAGTTTTCAATAGGAATGGGTGTTGTATTTTGTCAAAGGCCTTTTCTGCATCTATCAAGATAATTATGTGGTTTCTGTTGTTTTGGTTGTTGATATGGTTAATTATATGGATGGTTTTCCTAATATTAAATCATCCTTGCATTCCTGGTATATATCTCACCTGATCATAGTGAATAATCCTTGTGATAACTTCCTGGCATCTTTTTTCTAGTTTTCTATTTAAGATTTTTGCATCTCTGTTCATTAAGGAGACTGGTTTTTAGTTTTCTTTTTCAGTTTTTGGTCTGCTTGGCTTTAGAATCAGTACCATAATTATATCATAAAAGCAATTTGGTAAAACTCCTTCATTGCTTAATTCGTCAAATAATTGTATAATAATGGGATTAGTTGTTCTTTAAATGTTTGATAGAATTCATTTATGAATCCATCTAGCCTTTGTGATTTTTTCTTAGAAAGTTCCTTGATGGCTTGTTCAATTTCTTTTTCTTAGATGGGATTATTTAAGTATTCTATTTCCTCTTTTTTTAATCTAGACAATTTATATTATTTAAATCATCCATTTCACCTAGATTGTTGTATTTATTGCCAAATAATTGAGCAAAGTAATTCTTAACATTACCTTAATTTTCTTTTCATTAGAGGTGAGATTAGCCTTTTCAACTTTGATACTGTTAATTTGATTCTCTTTTCTTTTTATTAGATTATCTAGTACTTTATTTTATTTGTTTTTTTTTTTAATTTAATAGTTCTTTACTTTCAATTTGATTAATTTCTCCTTTAATTTTTAGGATTTCCAATTTAGTTTTTATCTGAAGATTTTTAATTTTATCTTTTTCTAATTTTTTAAGTTGCAAGTCCAATTCATTGATTTATTCTCTCTCTATCATGTTGGTATAGGCACTCAGTGATATCAATTTTCCCCTGAGGACTGCTTTGGCTATATCCCTTAGATTTTGATATGATGTCTCTTCATTGTCATTCTTTTTAATGAAGTCTATAATCATTTCTATGATTTCTTCTTTGACCTACCAGTTTTAAAGAAATAGATTATTTATTTTCCAATTAATTTTAAATTTGCCTTTCCATAGATACTTGCTAATTATAATTTTTACCACATTATGATCTGAAAAAGTAGTATTTGTTATTTCTACTTTTCTGCATTTGTTCACAATATTTCTATGCCCTAGTACATGGTTGATCTTTGTATGTGTACCACATACTGCTGAGAAAAAGGTACATTCATTTTTATCCCTGTTCAATGTTCTCCAGATATCTATTAACTCTAATTTTTCTAACATTTCAATTACTTCCCTTATTTTTTTTCTTATTAATTTTTTGACTCAATTTATCTAATTCTGAAAGAGGAAGCTTGAGATCCCCCATTAGTATGGTCTTACTATCTATTTCCTCCCTGAGTTCCTTCAATTTTTCCTTTAGAAAGCTAGATGCCATACCATTTGGTGCATAAATGTTATAATTGATATTACTTTATTGTTTATAGTATCTCTTAGCAAAATGTAATTTTCTTCCTTATATCTTTTAATCAGATCAATTTCTACTTTGGCTTTGTCTGGTATTATGATTGCTACTCCTGCTTTTTTTTACGTTAAATGATGCATAATGAATTCTCCTCTAGCCTTTTACCTTGAATCTGTGTGTCACCCTGCCTTAAATGTGTTTCTGGTAAACAACATATAGTAGGATTCTGTTTTTTAATCCATTCTGCTTTCCACTTCCATTTAATGGGTGAGTTCATCCTATTCATATTTAGTGTTGTGATTAACTGTGCATTGCCCTCTATCATATCATCCCCTTTAGATCCTGCTCTATTACCTTTCACTCTGTTCCTCCTCACCAGTATTTTGTTTTTTATCACCCCTCCAGGTCCCCCTCACTTGAAATCCTCCCTTCCCTTGTCTTGTTCCCCTTCATCTTCTCTGTAGGGTGATAGAATTCTATACCCCACTGAGCATACTGTTTTTTCCCTTCTCTAAGCCAGTTACAATAAGAGTAAAGTTTAAGCATTGCCTGTCACCACTCTTATCCTCCCCTCTGTGTATTGATTTTTCTTGCCTTTTTATGTTAAATAATTTAACCCATTCTATCTCTCCCTTCCTTTTTCTCTCAATGTAACCCTCTTTTTCAGCCCTTTATATATTTTTATGTCATTCGTATGCATACATATCATATTATACAAACATATTGTTCCATATCATCATATTTATGTATACATTATATCATCATATATCTATATAGCATATTTATCATAATCAGCTTACTTCTTCACCTTCTTTCTGTCTGAGTGGATTCCTTTTATATTGTCTACTACTAAGAGCAATTTTTGAGAATTGGAGAGATCCTCTTTCCATGCAGACATATAAACATTTTTTTTACCTTAATGAGTCCCTTAAATTTTCTTTTTCCTATTTAACTTTCTGGGCTTCTCTTGTATCTCATATTTGACCTTCAAATTTTTTGTTTACATCTGGCTTGTTCCTCAGGAATGTTTGGAAATCTTCTATCTTATTGAATGACCACTCCTCCCCCCCCCCCCCCAAGAATATATTCAGTTTTGCTGGATAGGTGACTCTGGGTAATAAACCCAAATTTTTCACCTTTCTGAGTATTATATTCCATGACTTAGAGGTCACTAGGTCTTGAGTGATCTTGATTGTAGCTCAATAGTATTTGAATGGCTTCTTTCTGACTGCTTAATTATTTTCTCTTTGACTTGGTGGCTCTTGAATTTAGCTATTATATTCCTGGAAGTTTTCAGTTGAGCATTTCTTTCTGGAGGCAATATGTGAATTCTTTCAATTTCAATTATATTTTCTTGTTCAAGGATCTCTGGGCAGTTATCTTTGATAATTTCTTATAATATGGTATCCAAAATTTTTTCATCATCATGGCTTTCAGGTAGCCCAACAATTCTCAGACTATTTCTCCTAGATCTATTTTCTAGGTTAGTTAATCTTTCAATAAGCTATTTCATGTTTTCCTCTGTTTATTTTTTTTTCATTTCTTTCATTATGCTTTATTTTTTCTTGATTTGTCATGAAATCATTAGTTTGTAGATGGTCAATTCTGATTTTTAAGACTTGGTTTTCCTCTGTCAGTTTTTGGTTCTCCTTTTTCACTTGGCCCATTTCTTCTTCCATTACTTTCCTTTCTTCTTGCATTTCCTTCCTTTCTTCTTGCATCACTTTCTTTTCTCTTCCCCACTTTTCCTCTACCTCTCTTAATTGGTTTTTGAAGTTTTTTGAGTTCTTCCAGACTCCGTGTCTATTCCATATTTTCCTTTTGGACTTCGCATGTATGTACGTTTCTTTCACTGTCCCCTTTTGTTTCTATACCTTGTTCTTTGTCTCCATAAAGATTATTTAGAGATAAGTGCTTCTTTGGTTTTTTGCTCATTTTTTCCTATCTAATTATAGGTAGGTTCTGTTTTCTGGGGCGTTTGGGTACCTTTTAAACTTCAGTCCTCCCTTGATGTTATTCTTGGCTTATTTTCTGGGTTGTTACTAGTTTACCAGATGATCTGAGGGCTGAGAGCTCTGATAGTCCCCTCTCCATGCTGATTCAATTGACCCTTGAGATATTGCTAGCTTAAAGATTTTCCTCAGGCTTGGGTGTAAGCTTTTGTTCTCAGTCTGAACTTGATAAGGTCAGGTGCTGATCAAATTCTAGTCCTAGGCTTAGGCTCAAGTTGTTTTGTGTCAAGGGAGTTCCACCTATAGTTTTGGGCAAAATGATCCCAGGCAGGCTCCCCCTGATAGCTGTGCCCTCACCACAAATCATGAACTGTGTCCTTATCCCAAACACAGACTGGGATTCCTGGCTTCGCTCTGGGATCATATGTATTGGTTTCCTTAAGTCCTGATTGCCCTGGGCTGGGACTTCTGTAACAGTCCACCCATGTGTATGTATAAGGTAGAAGTTTGATCTATAGAACTGTAGGGAAACACATGGTCAGTCCTGCGCATGGCAGTAAAGGCATTGACTTTTGATCCCAGCATTCTTAAGATTTGGGCTCGAATCCAGATTTCTTTGTGTTCACCTGGTTAAGGTAATCCAAGCCTCAAACTTCTTGTAATTTTACATTTGAACCAATAGCAATCCACTGTGTCTTCATGAATATGTATTATGTACCTTTTACATCATTATGTTAATAAATATGAGGAACCCTCAGAGAACGCCCTCTTTTTTACCTTTTTCTCTCCTACCTGGAATTTGGCCTCAAGCCAGAAACCGCTTCTCTAATGGAACTTCTTTGTTCTTTGTAAAGACCTTTCCTTCTTACTCTCCTAACCTCAAGGCAGTGTGATCTGCACTTAGAGCACAAGCTCTAGGCCATCAGAGGTTACTCTCTCAGCTGATCTCTATCCTCATTCCTGACTCAGTATTGTGGTTTAAGGTTATCTTTCTGCCTTGTCTCCCTGCAAAGAAAGATAACTGGGGCTCTCTGTGTGGCTCACTATATTGTTTGAACTTCGTAGGTGTCTGGGTCTATTCTTATCCATCCTCTTGGCTTTGGTTCTCTCCTCAAGTTATAATTAGCTAATCTTTCCTTTTATTATAGTGGCTGCTGGTCAGCACGTTATAAATTCAGACTTCTCCACAGGTTTGAAATTTCAAAGGGTGTGAGTTGGCTTGGACCACTACTTTCCCCAGCAGAATCTCAGGCTCTGTCAGCTAGGTAAGGCTTAACCTTAGAACCTATGAGAACAAGTGTGTGTGTGTGTGTGTGTGTGTGTGTGTGTGTGTGTGTGTGTGTGGTGCTGAGATTTGCTCTTGGCTTGCTTTTCACTTGCTGCTTTGTCTCCTGTTAGCTCTGCTCCTCTCTCACTTTAGTTTCCCAGATGGTCTCTGCCTACTTTTTGAGGGTAATTTCACTCTATCTCCTTGTTTGTTCTTTTACTCATTTATTTATTTATATATTTTTTGGCAATATTGTACTCTTGGTTGGAGAGAATTTTTGTGGTGAAATGGTCATGCTCTCTAATTACTCCTCCATCTTGACTCCACCCCCAGAAGACCCTCTACTTATATTTTAAATGGAATTTCTCTATTGCTGACTATTGGCTTTGTTGCTTACATATAGAAATGCTAATGATTTATGTGCCTTTATTTTGTAATCTTGCAACTTTGCTAAAGTTAATTATTTCAGGTAGTTTTTTAGTTGATTCTTTAAGTATACCATCATATCATCTGCAAAGAGTGATAATTTTTGTTTCCTCATTTTGTTCAGGTTTCTTAGAAGATTCCATATAGCCTAATCATATCTTCATGGTCAGTGAGGCATAGGAGCTAGTTTGAGCCCCTTTTATTGCAAAAACTCAGAGCTGAGATACTGAAGCTTCAAGCTACTTCAAGGTAGGTCCTGCATTTCTCCTCTTTTATTTAGTCTCTGCTCAAAATGTAGTCTGGACTGCATGAAAGAGATCATTATTTTTTCTCTTTGCTATTTTTTATCATTATTCCTTGTGGGGTATTTTTAGAAGATTGTTGGAATATTGTGGGACTCTGAACTCTTCTTCTAAGACTTTTCACATTTCCTCTTTAATTGGGAGTTCTCTCATTTTTCACAGGAGAAACTGAGGCTCCTAGAGATTGAATGTCTTGTCTAAAGTCATAAAGGAAGTGATAGTAGAGTCAAGATTTGAACCCAACTACTCTGCTTAAGTTCTATTTTTCGTTAGTTCCATGAAACTAGACTGACCTTCTGAAGCATTCAGCTAAATCACCTTTTTTGAAAGATGAGTAAGCTAAGATCCGAAGAGGTGAAATGATTTATCAATGGAAATATACCTTTCAGAAGAGCTTAGTCTAGATATTAGATCTTCTATTAATCAAATAGTTTCAATTATTTCTCAGTGCCTCCCTTCTCTAAGTATATTTCTTTTATGGAAATTCAAAGTCAAATACAGTAGGCAAATGAAAACAAAGAGAAAAGAAAACCACAAATTATCTATAGGCAGAATAACAATAACAAATGCATAACATGCAATTTTGTTTAATGTAGATACATACAAATGGTATACTTTTACCATCACAAATTTAGGAATTATGATCATTTACCATTCATTCCCTTCATTTCTCCTTTCCTTTCCCCACTCTTCTCCCAGATCCCTTCCCATCTCCTTTTCCCTCTTCTCTTCCCTTCTCTTCCCTTCCCCACCTTCCCTTCCCTTCTTTTTCTTTCCTTTCTTCTTCTCCCTTCCTCTCATCTCTCTCCTCCAGTCTATGGAAGAGATTCCCCAAACAATCTTTCAGATTATTAAACTGTTACAAAAGTGTTGTATGCTGTTTTTCCTTAATTTACAGTATTGGGAGATCCATTTGCATCAGTTCAGAGACAGAAACAGCTTAAAATCCTTTTGGTCTTATTACAATCAAATAACTTCTATGAGGTGATGACCAAAGGAAGCACATCATTATGTAGTCATTTGGAGAAGGACTAAAATTATGTTATTAAAGGCCTTTCAGAGATCAAGAGTTTATTAGTTTAGTCTCCCCAAAAGACCCCACATAGGAAAATATATTTAGGGAATGAAAATAATGAATGTTTGTTCATTTGACTTTACAATATTTACTTTTTGAACTTTCTCCATCATAGTTTCCTTTCTTTTCATTTTTTGAGAAGTAGGATGATAGGATCACAGATTTAGTGTTTGAAAGTAATTTGTAGGTGATCTAGTCCAGCATTTTCATTTTCAGATGAAGAAAACTGAGTTTGAAAGAGAGATTGTGACTTACTTAAGTTCATATAATAGATTGATCATATAAATCTAGAAAATTTAGGCTATTTCTTTTTCTAAAGTTTAAATGGCTAAATGTTTTATTCTGAAGTCCCAGTACCACTAATGTCCTTTGATGACTCAGTTCGATGTGAAAACAAGCCTGCATTCTATCCCCATTCTCCCAAATTCTATCAGTTCTTACCAAGCTAGAAATAGGAATAGACTAGATGCCTGTAATCTTATGATCATCCTAGCTAAATTAGAGGGAGGTTCATCATCCAGGTCTTTGCCAAAAGGTGCTGTTTTTTTTTTTTCTGCAATAATTCACAAAGACCCTTTGTTGCTCATTTCAGTCATATCTGACTCTTTGTGACCCAAAGTTTTTTTTTGTTTGTTTGTTTTTGTTTTTGCAAAGATACGGGAATGATTTGACATTTCCTTCTGTTGCTCATTTTTTCTATGAGGAAACTGAAGCAAATGGGATTAAGACACTTGCCTAGGGCCATACAGTTAGTCTGAGACCAAATTTGAACTCAGAAAGATGAGTTGTTCTGACTTCAGGCTGAGAACTCAATCCACTTCACCTTCTAGCTGCCCAAAAGACTGTCAAATCAGATTAATTTGAATGGTTTTCATCTGTATTGGATGAAAAAAACCAAAGCAAAAACTTGGGGCATAAGCTAATTGTGAGGTTTTTTTTGTTTTGTTTTTAGTTTTTAGTTTAGGTTTTAAAGTTCAGAAAACCTGTTGTGAATATGTGCTTCATTGAAGGGCAAGAATATTTGGAAATGAAAATGAGATTTGCTAATTGTATAATCAGTAGAACAAAGGATACTTTTGGTTCTCTTGACTCATGAAGGGTTTGTTGAAGTTCTCTAGGTTCTTATAAACAAGAAATAAAAATAAATAAAAAGGATAAAAGTAAGGAAACAATGAATGACATAGGAATGTGGTTATTGTTTTAAAAAGTTAACAAGATCAATGTTCCTTCATTGTTTTATAATATGACTATCTGGTCCCCAGAAAAGAATGAGTCTCTCAGCCTTTTTTGGTCTTGCTATTACATACTTGTCTAGTTGTGAAAATCATAGCTTGAATTATTTGGGTTTATAAATGATGAATTCAAAATCTCCCCAAAGCCACATACCCAACCTCAGCTCAAATTAGAAGTAGAAAATGAGGCTCAACATGAACAATAACTGGGTAGGATAGATACAAAAGGGAAGTAAACAATAATGAAAGCATTAGAAATAAATGATAGTCTGCATGATTGGGAAGAAAGTCTATAAAAGAGTCTAAGTAGAAAATGAATATTTCATAATGTTAGAAGAGAAGGGGAATGAGGAAGAGGAAGAAAAAGATGGAAAAAAGAAGAGGAAGAGGAGGAAGAAGAGAAAGAAGATAATGATGATGATTAATGCTGAAAGGCACAGAAGTTTCAGTTTTGTGATTTATAAGATGATCATGTCACTATACACAATGCTGAGCTAATGATTTTGAGAGTGAAAGGATGAAATTCATCCACTAGTTCTTTTTTTTGTTTGTTTTTTTAAGTAGAGCATGGGAAGCAGTGTAGTATAGTGGAAAGAGCAATAGACTGCAGTGTATACAACTGTCTTTGGATCTTGCAACTATAGGTAAGTCATTGCCCCAATCAAGACCTCATTTCTTTACATTTAAATGAAGGTAGATACTTATAATCCATAGGTGATCTCTAAGGTAACATTCTTTTCACTTCTGGCATTCTATTTTGGGGGGTGAAATAGAGGTACTAGAGATACAGACCATGAAAATACCTTAAAAGTGTTTAAAAAGCAGGCTTTGGAAATATAATTTTATTTCTGCCTTTTATCTTTACATCATAATAATGTACCCTTAAATGACCCCTTTTCCCCCCATTTCCCTGAACTCTTCTTGCAAAAAGGAAAACATTTAAACAAAGTGAATTAACATCTTCACAGCATACTATTGTAATCATATATCCATAACTCACACCTTTCTCATCAGATTTAGATCTCTAAGATCCTTCATGATTCTCTGACTCCCTATCTTAAAGGAAGTGAGGAGCTTCCTCCTTTCTAAAGCTAATTTGTAATCTTGCTCCTGTCTTCTCCCCTGCCATTTATTCCACCTCTATTTCTTTCCAATGGTTCCCTCAACTCAACCAACAAAGAGGCTTATCTTTCCCTATCTTAAGTTATTTCCTTTTAGCTCTTTTCCCTTTAGGCTACCTTTCTTAGAAAAATAAATGCATCATCATTATTACAGGGAGACTACTAATTCATTATCATTTATCAAAAATTTGCTGTTTTTATATATATACACATATATAAATATAAATTTATATCATTTATATTCTTCGGACAAGAATACCCAAGGAAGGGGAAAGTCAGGTGGCACAATAGAGAGAGTGCCAAGTCCAGAGTTAGGGGAATCTGGTTTCAAATCTGGCCTCAGAACACTTCTTAGCTATGTGACCCTAGACAAGTCATTTGACCTCTTTTGTCTAGCCCTTTCCCTTCTATCTTTAGAGTTGTTACTAAGACAGAACCTAAGGGTTTTTATATATAGATATATATATATAGATATACATATACATATATAGATATACATATATAGATATAGATTGATAGATAGATAGTATCCCTAAAATCATTTTTTATTTAAAAATTATGGCTTAAATTATATGAACTTAAGACACAAAAGTCTTACTGTAGTTTTAAGCTATCAAAGCTTTAAAATGAATTAAGAAATACTTTTGGAACACTCTGTACACATTTTTAAAAAGTGATGAGTTGGTAACTAACAATTTTAGACTCTGAATGGAAAATGAGCTAAAGAATTTGGCTTGAAAACTATTATCAGGGTTAAGGACTCAAACTGGTTAACATATCCTGACCAATGCAAAATAACACATTTTGAAAAAATAAAAATGAAAAATAATAAATTTTTAACAAGATTGGTGCTAGAGTATCTTGACTTCTGGTTTTAGATCTATCTTAGATATTTCCTGGGAGGGTGTGATCCTGGTCAAGTGACAACTCAATTTCCTCATCTGTAAAATGGGTATAAAAATAATAATCATTACTAGCATTTATATAGCACCTTGAGGTTTGAAAAATGCTTTACAAACATCTCATTTTAAACAGAACAAAACTGGGAAGTAGATGCAATTTTATAGATGAGGAACCTTTTTCCTTTATTTTATAAAAGAGATCTGAGGCAAAGGTTAAATGGGTTGCCCAGGGTTATACAGCTAATACCTAACTCTGATGAAGGATCAGGATGTCAAGCTTTCCTTACTTCAGATCCAGGGCTCTATCCACTGTGTCACCTTATTACCATTGTTGTTCAGTCATGTCCCACTCTTTGTGTACCTATAAAACATAACATGCTCGTCCCTTCTATTCAATCTTGTTGCCTTTAATAATATCCCAGATTATTGTGAGAGTCAAGTGATATAAAACATAAAGAACGTTGCAGTCCTTAAAATATGACTTGCAAATGACAGCTACTATCATTTTTAACCCCAAAATATTTCCGTTTCCTTGCACAGAAAGTTTAAAGGTGTCTTCCTCACTTTCAAGGCTCTTCATAATTAGAAACTACTCTAAACATTTAACTTGATTTTTCCTGGTCCTCTACATGAATCTTTTGATCTAACTAGGTTGGATACCTTGCTGTTTCCCAAAGCATTCCATGGCATTTCTAGTTCTTGGATCCATGCTGCTATATTACAATATTTAATTTGATTTGATTTGATCACTAAGGGCTACTGGGGCAGGTTAAGTCTTACATCCTCCCTGAAACCATTTGTCTTCTATTAACTCCTCTTGGTTTTTATGCAATTTCAGCTTATTCCTTGATTCTATACTGTTGTGGGTTGCTCTCTAATTAATTTGTGTCTTTTCAGTGAGGTTACAGAATCTTTAAAGGCAGGGACCACATCTTTGACTTCTCTTCTATCCTCACAGAATTCATCACTTAGCAGAAACTGCAAATACCTTTTGGTTTGTGCATTTCATTAAGAAGAAAAGAGGCATAGTTTCTAAGTTCAATTTGACTTGTGTAGGCCAGCTTGAAAGATCATCTACTTACCAAGCTTAGAATTTATATGATTTATATGTATAAATGGATGTGCTTATTGATCTAATTGAGCCTAAAACCAGAGAAAGTGACTGAAAAGATCTTGGAAAATTTATTCACTCACCTTTGGCAAAAAGAATATGCATAGTGATTTCATTAACACTTTCAGTTGAGTTTTCCAGCCAGAAGAAGCCTTGTTTGGTCCAGCATATTTTGTAATTCCAAGGTAGGCTGGAGGTTTGTTTATTTGTGTTGATTGGTTTAGTCCCAAGAAGCCATGTCTTGACAACAATTATTTATTTAGCAATTTCAAAAGGTATAAACAGCAACAACAAAACACTATTTTTAATATCATCATCTACGTAAGAAGGACCAAAGATAGAATTCTCCAAACATTATTTGGCTGCATCAATTATCACCATTCCTCTCTTTTCCCAACAGTGTATAGCACATACTTAACTGGTGAGATCTGAATTTCTTAGCAGTCCATTGGGCAGAGCCATTGGCTATTAACTTAGGCTATTGTCCTTTGTTTCAGGGTTCAAATCATTGTGTGCATAGTCACAGATCCTCTCCTCAGAAAGGCAACATCTATGATGCCTTTAGTGTATAGGAAAAAGTTTCTATGGCTTACAGAATGCTTGATGAAAGTGAATTAGTTGCCCACAAAATGAAGAAAATGCTATACAGCAAAACTTGTTTTATTTGTTGGTCAACTAAAACTAAATATTTCCATATACCTATAGTACAGAGTTCAAGTATGTCTGCGAAGTCTTCTGGTGTTCTCAAGTTGCCATTGAATTATCAAAGAGATATTAATATCAGAAATTTCATAGGATCATAGTTTTAGAAATGGAAGGGAGCTTTGAGGTTATTTAATCAGACATTTTCATTTTATGGTTGGAGAAAATGAGAGCAGGAACAGTGAAATGACTTTGCCCAATGTGACAAAAGGTGACAAGTAGAGAGCTTGAATTTGAACTCAGGTTCTAAGACTTCAAATTAAATTCTCTTTCTAGAAATTTTTTTTAAAATTCTAGAAAAAATGTATTTTAATTCTTTAAACCTTTCTTACACAGTCTAGGGATGACCATGACCCAAGATTACTTAAAATAACATAGAATCACAGTTTGTTAATCACTCAAGTTCCCTTAATTAACCAGAAATCCCCACTTACAAGTCACAGTTTATAACTAGAAAGACTTTGTTGTTGGTTAAATGGGCTGGGTATCTTGTTTCTAGATTAAAAGGCATTTGTGCTTTTCCCCCCCTTATTCCTTGAGAAACTAATCTAGAATTTTAAACTTTTACATTCTATATTTATAATGAAACTCTCACTCCTCTTGCTCTTACTCAGGCAAGTATCTAGCTGTCTGCCTAGGCTGCAATGCTTCAACTGATAGATAATTATTATTCTTACCATAAGTAAGCCAATTTTAATAAGTTTATGTAAGTAGCTGGAGGCTGATGAGATTATGTGGCATCATGTTCATGTGTGCTTTTGAACATTCATTCAGATTTCATGCTTCTCCATTTACAAGTCTACCTTCCCCATCCCCCCCTCTAGTTGTTTGAAATAAAAATACATCCACTTCCAGGGATTTGGGAAGAACATTTTATTGCTAAGCATATCCTTGAACAAAAATGCAAATGTGAAAAAAAGAGGAAAAGGAAAAAGGAAAAAAAAGGCAGTAACATCACAACAACATAAAAGAAATTCCTTAAGGTTCTGTCCATAAAACAGGGATATGGTAGAAGCCCACATACAGGATGCACATGTTTCCAAAAAATTGTCCAAATAGAAACTTACACAAAAAAGAACATAACAAAGATTGTGTTTACTCAAAAAGAAAAACAAAAACACAAAAACAAAAACAAATGGAAAAGAAAGCAGGAAAATCATTTCACAAGACTTCAAGACTCCAAGAACAGCAATCTTTTACAGACATCAAGATATAATCAACTTCATATAGGTTGGGCCATTTAAGTTGTTTAAAACTGTGCTTTCATACATTTTTAACCTTTCTTTTTAAAATCTTAAAACCAAAAAAAAATCCAAAACTATCCCCAAACACTTACATTAAAAGGATCAGATTACCAGGAACAACTCTTTCCATATACTTTAGTGAAGGCTATCTTCATTTTAGAATACTTTTTTATTGTTGTTCCTGGGTGTTTCTTCAAAGTCAAATATTCATGCAACTTAACAAATACCAGCAAGAGTAGATTTCTAAATCTAAACAGCTGATTCATCTGTACACAAAGAAATTTTATATTTCTGATATCCCAGAGTCTGCACTTTATCTTTATTTTTGTCATTGTGTGTTGTTGTGTTTGTATTGTTTCTCTTGCTTCTTGTATGCAATACCCACGGCCACACAACCAATTTTAGTTTTCTATACATTAAGTTACCCCCTTTAAAAAAACAAACAAACAAAACTAAATAAAAAGGAAACAAATGGAAACAAAAAGAACACTTAAACCTTAAAGCAGTATGTACATAGGTGGCTATCTAAGAAATTACACAGGCAAAACAAAATAGCAAAAAAGATGTAAACAAAATCTGAGATTTTTTTTTCTTTTGACACAGGTGACTGTGACAAAACTAAAACTCACACCATCTTCACATTTTTAAGGTTTACTTTTTGTTGTTTTGTTATTTTCTTTTAAAACAACATACTCATTCGACTTTAAGACTTTTAACAGATTTTCCGTTCCAGTCGTCCCATCAAACATACCATGATAAATATATCTGTATATATATTTATATATATTATACTATTAAATTCCTTTGTGTGTGTCACAGCAGCTTTATTCATTCATTTATTTATTTATTTTTATAAAAGAGAGGGTGGGGGGGATTGGGCAAATGGAAGGACAGAGCTATTTGTAAGTGTCAAGCTACAAAATTAAAATTACATATGAAAAACATTATGTTGAAAAAAAATATGCATTTTGTACTCTTTCATGATGTGTTTGGCTTGTGTGACCTTTTGTTATTCTGTCACATGTTGAACTCCCATATTGTCTGTTTTGATTATTTAACTGATTTTTTTAATTTTTTCTTTTCTTTTTATTTTTGCATGCATTGCAATCATTCATGGAACCAGGCTCCCTCCCCCCCACTTCCCCAGGAAAGGCTCATTTTAGTTTGTGGGTTGTTTTCAGCTCCCAACAGCTGACCTTTTTCCCCTTTACCACAATTTGACTGTGCTAATGCCTTTGAACAGTATTGTCTATAAAGCCAATAGCCCTGATGAAACCAGACCTGAACTCGTATGGTCAGAGTTTGGTCTGAAAATACTGGAGTCAGATCCTAGGGTACCTGCTTTAAACCTCACATCATCACCATCTCCTCTCAGGCATTTGCTGCATTTCCAGCAAAGCCTCTCACTGAAAACAAACAATTGGTTGATTCTAGACACACCACAACCTGATATGTAGAGTGAACACCATGTAGTTAGTTTTTGAGTTCATATATGGCAATAGTCTCTCACTTTTTTCTGAAATTTTTTCTTAACTCATGTCCAGTCGTATTTTCAAAAAAATAAACAAAAAAACCCAAAAGCCACTTTTTTTCCCCTCAGATCTCAAAAAGTTACACACATACTGGCTGGGGCCAGATCAGTTTGCTGTTGTTGTTTGTTGTTGTTGGTTTTTTTTTATCTTTTTTTCTCCTTTTTTTAAATAATAAAACTGAAAAATCATTGATACAGTCAAGGGTCACAAACATCATTAGGGACTCACTTGGAGTTATGAAACAAGTAAGCCTTGAAGTCTTCTACCTTTTGTCCAAAGGTCCACAAAAGAGATGGAAACTTCAATGTCCGCTAAAGTGGTGGAGCTATCTGTCTGCTCCGGAGTGCTAAGTATGCTTTATGATACAGTAGGGCAGACTTCTCTGTCTCCAGGCCATGACTGATACATAACAGCCATGTCTGAAAATAAATATATATATATATATACACATATATATCTTTGTGTGTGTTTTTTTTTCCCCACCAACTGTAGCTCCCAATCTCATTATAGGTATAACAGTTCTTATAGCTGTTAAATCTTGTGTGTTTTTTTTAAGTATTTATATATTTATATATAAATAATTCTGTTTTTAATTCTTTTTAATTTTTATTATTATTTTTTTAAATTTTACACATAATACTCTTTGTCCTTGTTTTTCTGTTTCTTATGGCCACTCTTGGAGCTTTGCTGCTTCTCCTTGACGAGCATGCCGTTGCTCTGGGCAGAGTTGCTGATGTAGTTCCGCGTCTCGTCCACCTGATAGGACCCCTCGTCCCTGTTCCTGTACTTGTACATGGCATACAGGAGAATCAAGATGCAGAGGGCGGCAGCAGCCACAATGCCGACGACCATCCCTGTTGTACTGCTCGACTCCCGGATCACCTCTGAGGCCCCCGGAACCCGTCTGATTCCTGGCTCTGTGGGGTTTGCTGTGGGCACATTACGGAACATGGGGGAAGTAATTAGTGGGCTCTTCAGCTTTGTGCTGTCTAGCTCATAGGCAGTGGGCAACGGAAGCAACACTATATCAGGCTGGGGTTTGAGCTCACGGTTATTCATTTTGCCAGCTGGCAATTTGGGCACCATCCCAGACGAGGAGGAAGCTGTGGAGCGGATCAGCTCAGGGGACAAAGATGTGGTAGTAGTAGTCCTACCAGTTTCGGAGACTTTGTTAGGTCTAAAGTTCTTGGATTCCCACTTGGGCGCATGTGCTTTGTAGCCACCTTCGAAGACTGAAGTGGAAAGACTCTTATCTGTTACCAAGGAGAAGGTGGTGTAAAAATCTTCATCATCAGTAGGGGGCAGGTTAGAGTCAAAGGTTTCCCCTGAGCCATACCCAGATATCACCAAGCCATCATCATCACAACCATCGCTGCCTTGGTCCGACAAGCAAGGTAACCCCGCCTCAGAGGTCATGGACAGGGAATCTTTGGTGGTCTCAATAATGGTGAGGAGGGGGCGAAAGGTAGGGGGGAGTGTAATGAAAGGTGCACGAGTAGCAATAGGAGGGGGGTTTAAAGGGTCTTCTACAAGTAGAGGGATAACTAATTCACCTCCTGGGATGGAAAAGAAAAACAAAAACAAAGATTAGTACATTGTCAAATATGGCTCATCCTCACTTTCAATGGATTTAGCCCAAAGTGGGTACAATCTAAGTTAGGAAGAAGTGTTGTGGAGCCTTCTGTTGGAGCTCTTAAGCCATCCCAAGCAGATTGATAGCCTCCGAAAGCCTCTTTGCAACCATAACTTGAAATCCCTTGGTGAAGGGGGAAGATAGCCTTTGAAGATACTCTCAAACAACTACTTAGAATTCCAATGTACATTTCCAAGTATACATGAGATGGTAATATTAAATCGATTTCAGTTTTGTGAACATCTGCTGACTGTCAACAGGGTTACAGATCCTCAAGAAGTGATTTTTCTCAAAAAAAAAAAAGTTCCTTCCAATGGCCATTTCATTTATTAAGTTTTTTAAAAAAGATTTTGCTTCCTTTTTAAATTTACTCTTCCAAAATTAATAATACCACCTTATGGTTGGAGAGAATTTAACAATATACAAAATGTGGTCTTATGCAAAATATCAATTGCCAATCCTATGAGATAAGCAGAGCAGGTATTATTAACCCCATTTCATAGATGGAGAAAATAAGGCTTAACAATGAGGCAAGTAATTTAGGCTAAGAGATTAGAAGTAGGATGGGTCTCTGAGGTTATCTAGTTAAAATCATTTTCAGATGAGGAAATTGAGGCTCAGAGAGCTGAAATAATATTTCCAAGTTCACATGGGTGTAAGGATTAAATCTCAGGACTTCTGCCTAAATTCTCTGCTCTTTTCACAGCACCACCTTTTCTCCTGTACAGTCACAGCTAATAAATGGCAGGACTGAAACTAGCCTCAAATCTAATCCTTTATCCAACATGCCATGTGCTTTTTCACCCTGTTATGCTTCCAATACAACAATACCTAGTTATTGGAACCCTGGTTTTTAGTGTATATATTTTTCTCTTCCCAGTCCTTTATCTTCTAATTTACTTTATTTAGTTTCATTCATCCCCTTTCACAAACATACTGGGAAGTATTTGAAGGCTTTGGTTCATGTCCTATGAATTTCTTATTTGAAATTCTAGAAATTGACTAACTCTCAAATAGCAATGCTTTCTGCTTTTGCTAGATAACTATATATTCTTTGTTGCTTACATGCTGTGTAAGTGATTTATTGCGTTTTTCATATTGAGTTAAAAAATACTGAGTGCATTTCATTTTTGGGTCTATTGGAAACTGAAGATTTTAGAATTTGAAAGGGGAATACTTTAAATAACAGAGTTTTCCCCACAATAGGGAAATAATAAATATGTATGGTTCTTATTTTCCTTCTACCTCTGAGTAAAAGGCACCATTTTTGCCTTTTCAAGAATGAATCAAGTTTTTCACTTTTCACATATGCACCTTTCCCAGTACTTTCAAGCATAACAGAGAACTATACAGATCATATTAACCATGAATCCTTTCCCTACATCTTCATAGCCTATCTATTCCAGTAGAATGTAAGCTTCTTGAGGTCAGAAAGTATTTTTTAATTTTGTTTTTATATCCTCAGTACCTGCTGTGGTTCTTTGTACATACTAGCAAGCTTAATAATTAAACTTGGGAAATTCTTTCAAAAATTCACTTCAATTCCATGATCATTTTGGATGGACTTTCTGGTGGTATGCATGCACCTGTGTTTTTGGAGAACAAGAGGTAGGGAGAAGAGGAAGAGGAGGAGGGAGAAAAAATGAGGAGAGAGAAAAGAGAGACTATAATTAGGCTCAGCTCTTAGCTATTTCCTCAGTATAAAATCAATGGGTGAAGTAACATTCTTGTCTTCCAGAAGGGAAATCTTACTGTCATGATATGAAAGCTAGTTTATTTAGATGGCAGTTCAATAGATGTGTGTCAGTAGTACCTGTGAACCCAGCATGCCCTTAGCTATGGCAGCAGCAAAGCATGGTTCATATGCTCTTTGTAGAGAAGACTTCAACTCAATTCAGAAGCTCTAAAGATCATTCAGAAATCGCACAGCTCAGCTTTAGGGAATTTCATCTCCAAGCTAAAATTCCAGGGAATGGATAGAACTGGAAACCTTTACTTTTAACTCCTTCTTAAATTCCAAGATCTCCATTAGTAAATGAAACTGGATTGAAATTGAACAGACTTTAGAGATATCAACATCCTAAGACTCAGTGCCAATGCCCTCACCAAGCAGTGTGTTTGGTATTTAGCTCCGAATTATTTCATGGATTTGGGGTGATACCAGCAGGCTTAAGTTTATTATGAAAGGTAGCATGATTTAGTGGAATGTATATTAGACATGGAATCAGGAGGGACTTGGATTAGAATTCAGCCTCTGAGAATCAGAAATTGTGTGATCTCAGGAGTCATTTGCATTCTTAGAGCTCTGTTTCCTCATCTATCAGTGGAGTCTTTGGTGTATGCATTGTTTTCTTCTCTTTTCTTTATTTTTTAAATTTGCTTAACTTGGGTGCACCCATCCTCTTGTACAAAAAAACCTGGGAAATATTTGAAGCTCTTGGTTCCTGTCATGGAAAGTTCTTATTAGGGACAATTTCACAAAAGGGGGCAATTGTGCCTAGAGTATCTATTTAATTTCACCTAGCTGTTGTGAGGGCTAAATTAGACTATATTAATAGCTTAAAATGTCATTAAGACTTTTAGAAAATCTTATGCCTATTGGCTTTTAAATTAGTATCTGTTTTCTAAATCTGTGGCAGAAGTGTATCGAAGAACTTACCCTAGCCTGTGTGGTGGTATCTGAGCACTTTACATGAAGTGCTTCTATATGTGTGTGTAGGCAGTGGGTTAGTTGTGAAGGGGAGAGCCGGAGAAGAGAGATGGAAAAGAAAAAAGAGAGATGGGGCATTTCAATACTTTCAATTATGAATATGAGAAGAAAATGTTTATATGTATTTTAATAGCCTGTTTCTAGATTAGTCATTACCCTTATCTCCAGGGTTTAATGATAAAATGGTATATTTCTATCTATTGACCTGTTCTGTAGCCATTCAAAAACTCTCCACTGTAATCAGGAAGTATCCTGAGAATCACAGGATAACATTTTGACCCAAATCCTGAACTTTGAATTCTATGCCAGCTAACAGACTAGAAATTATTGAGCAAAATCATCTTTGCAGATTTGCCCAAACTTCAGCCAAGCTTGGGTAGTGGTTACTCTTTACATTGAGGATATATATAATTCATATGCCTCGTGAGTTGTTTGATGCATAATTTACACACTTTTGCTACTTCTACAAATGGGATATAGAGTTTGTATTCCTTAAGGTAAGCTAAACCTCTACTCTGAAAAGTAAACTATGAATGGACTTCTCTCTTTATCTATGTTGATTAAGGGGTGAAAAAGAATAGATTGGGAGGTTAGATGAGTGAAGAGAGCTGCTCCTGAAAAGAAAGAGCTCAGAAAGAGAGGAGAATAAGGACCTCCTATGTGAATCTATATCTCAGCCATTTCTCATCAATCATTCTCATTTTTTACTTAACAAACCTCTAGTTTGGTTTTCTACCCTCTTAATACAACCAAGGATTATAGCGTGTTGTTTTCTAGTCCTAACCCAGAGTCATTAGTTTTCTTCTGTAATTAAAATATAATTCTATGGAAAATTTGTAGGTTGCGGTGTTATTTAAAAAAATTGAAGTACATAAAAACCATTTGCTGAGTTTTGTAGATTCAGGAATAAAACAAATAATTTGAATATGCAAATGAAACTGATTTGTCTGTTCAGTAGATAATTCAAATTTCAAAGACAAAGATGTGAGTATGTGTGTGTGTGTGTGTTTTCAATGGGTTGCTAATGTACCTTTAAGTGAGATTAAGGTTAAGCTATCCATGATGAGAAAGTAGAATTCATCTACGATTTTAGTCTACCATCTGTGATACCCGACTGGTGGAATTATAAATTTGCTGGATAATTTTATTTTTTTCTAATAATCCATACAATGTTTCCAAATTATCTTTATTTATATCTATAATTCAGACAAAAACTCCACACTTTTCCTTTAACTAACATACCCTTAAAATGTCATAGACTACTTCCTTACAAGCACCACAGTTGTAGCTTCTGGGTCCCTTTTTTATTGTGAGAAAGGGTCACTAGTTTTTAGATTAAAAGAATTAAATTAAAAGGATAAGTCAATTTATAACAATGCTATTTGGAGTGTTTATGCTACCCTTTAGATGTAGGGACCTAAACCATTATCTCACTAAATGTAATATGCCATCTCAGTTTTTAAACAATAGATGCCATCAACATTGCCTTTTGGTTTTGGTCACAATTTTGTTCATTCCTAGTAATCTTAAATATGAAATGAATTAATTAGTAGAATATAAATTCCTTGACTACAAGGACTATTTGTCTTTGTATTCTCAATTAGCCATGCTATAAAAATAAAAACAAAATATTAAATTGAATCAAATAAAGACCTTCAGAGCTCTCTTACATTGGGATTTTAATGCTAGAGGAAAAAAAAAAGATTTAAAAGGAATCAAATTACATGCATTGGTGATAGTTTTTTGAAAAGGAAATTGAGGCAGAAGTTTCACTTTTAGCATATTCAGAAATGTAACATGCTCTGCTATTTTTTATATTAAGTGGGGCATCGCTATAAATACAACATGTTTGATAATATTTAATTCTCATTTGACAAGGATGATGATTGTTCAAAGTAGCCTAAATCATTGTACTAGTTGGGGCCTTCTCTTTGCCTTTTCTTGATAATAAGTTCCTTGCTGAAGATCTAATTAAGATATTTTATCCCTTCTTATCAATCTCCCTTCAGATTAAAGTAGGAGGTAGGTGATGATAAAAAAAATGTTTTCCATATAGAGATCCAATGATTAATGAACTAGATAGGCTTGTGAAAGATAGAAAACAAATAACTTAAAAAACTAAATGATTATAGGCACTATGATACAAATGTATAATCTACCAAAACACTTCTGGTATATCTCAGGATTTCTCATGTGCCCTGAACAAAAATTATATGTATTTCTTAAAGTTAGCATTTTAAATCTGGTATATATACTGATTTTTTTGGCCAGGGTGAAGCTTTTCTTTAAACTAGAGAGATCACTGGGGATATAAAAGGTCTATTTTAGCCTTGAAGGCTGCCCTGCTTTTTGCTTTATGAGGGTATTTATAGATATATAATTCATGCCTCTAGGGCTGATATCCAGTAAAGGGCTCTCTGCCATTGGAAAAGATAGTGTGTTAAAAATTTAATAGAACTCTTCGGAATTGTGAGAATTTTGTCAGTGATCAGGAAAGTAGAGGTCCATCCAACCAAAAAAAAAAGAAAGAAAGAAAAGAAAAAAGGGGGGGAGCAACATAGTTTTATGCTTTTCTTGTTGCCTTAAGGTTGTTTCACAGGAGTTATCACAATTGAAGAGGTCACTACAAACCTCCAAAAAAGGAAAATCATAATAAGCACTTGTTTTATGTCATCCCATTAACCATCAAAAGAAAAAAAATTATTGAAAGTGATCACTTTGAATATTTTGATTTTGAGAGCTGTATGTGTGTTCTTTTCCCTTTATCATATTGGTACTCAGTTACTTTCCAATACCAGGTTTATATTACTGCATTTCAGGCATGCACATCTAATGCTTTCAACTAATCTCTCATTCACATATTCCCATTTGGAATAAATCTTTGTTCTGATTGGAAGTTGTCTTGCTAAGGAGGGAATAATCATTTCCCTCATTGAGTTGGGAATTCAAAAATAATACAGAAAAGATCTTAAGAAGACTAATAAATGTGGATGAGAGGACTAGTAGTTTGAACACTGGACTTGGAATCAAGAAGACCATGTTCAATTGTGACTCCAACAATTATTAGGCAAATCCTTTAATCTCTCTGGGTTCTGCTACCTTACCTGTAAAATAAATGTATCAGATTCAGTGATCTATACAACCTCTTCCAATTCAAAATATATGCTCCTGTAATTTCAATATCAAGTTCATCCTTCATGGGGTAGAGGGATAGACATGTTACTCATAATTATTGTGAAACCTAGAATGATCCATTCTCTGTCCTGCTCAAGGTCATTAAAAATGGTCCAAAAATAATCAGAGTAAATGAGAAAAGAGGAGATCATTTTTTAAAATAAGAAGATATTTTTTTAAAAATTCAGCATCCCAAATAGCTGATAACTTCTTATGTCAATGTAACTCAAACGAATGGAAAAACAGGTCATAAGAGGGAGTCAGAATTAGCTGTTACATTGTTTGTTTTTTCTCACAAGCAAAGGTTGACTAAGAAAAGCTACATTTTGATGTCTCAAGTTAATTCTCAGAATGGAGGCTGGTAAAAATAGTTTCTTTAAATGGCAGTTATGTCATACCATACAATATTTTACAAAATGGTATGTTATGGAGTACTTAATGAGATTCTTCCTTTTTGTGACTCAAAAATACCTAAAATTTCCATTGGCTCTAAACCATCATGCCTTAACTTTATTAATGTGAGGCAGTCACAAAAATAATAAACCTCTTCTGTTGTGACTTTTCTAAAAGGTACAAGATTATAATAAAAGTATTGATGAGGCACAGTCAAGTGGCTTAAAGTAGATAACAGGTTTTGTAGGAAAGTGAACAGACTTTTTTCTTTTATGGAAATGTTGAAGTAATCTTCCTTAAGTATAAAGAAAGCCTCAGTTGGAATTCAAAACACTAAAAAGGGGTCTAGAAAGGTAAAATGGTACCATTTAAAATGCTTTCTCAGTAAAATCCATGATACTTTTCTTTGTGGCAAACAAGAGAAGCAGAAAGGAAAAGAACAATTTCATGTTGCTCAGTTCATAGGTTCAAGCTGATATTTTGCCCATGAGACCAGTACCTAGCATTGGATTTTATTGTAAAGTTTGATTAGATAATTTAGATAAATTAAATATATAAAAAATAACCAAAATTAAGAACTTTTTTAATCAAGGAAAGTTAATGGCATTTCTTTTGCTTTCTCTGTTGTATTAACAGACATTAAGACAGGACAAATAGTATACCTAGTAGATTTCAAGTGATGGAAATTTAAACTGTTATATCATCAAAAGAGGTGCTTGGAATATTTTTAACTTGCTAAACCTTTGATATATAGATGTTTGGATAAAAAGGCTCATATTCATGATGTTCCTTCACAATGGATTTAGGCTTTTTTCTAATAGATTTCCATGTTCCATTGTTTTGTTTTTTTTAAACTCTTACCACCTTCCATCTTACAATCAGTATTGTGTATTAGTTGCAAGGCAAAATTGTAGTAAGGACCAGGTTAAGCAGTGAGGTGTTAAGTGATTCACCCAGGGTCATACAGCTAGGAAGTATCTGAGGCTAAACTTTTTGGACCCAGCATCTCTCATCCCATCTCTCAGCCTGGCTCTCAATCCACTGAGGCACCTAGCTGCCCCCATTCCAGGTTCAAATCTTTTTATTTTTTTAAACCCTTACCTTCCATCTGAGAACCAATATTATGTATTGGTTCCAAGGCAGAAGAATGGTAAGGCTGGACAATGGAGGATAAGTGATGGAGTTAACCTGTCCCCAGCCCAAGGTTCAATTCTTAAGAAAAATAATTAATAAAATATTCTCTTGGATCCTTATGAGATTCCATCTTTTGGAGTTATCCATGTCTCAAGTTTGTTTGGGGATTTTTTTTGCATTTAGGTAGAGTGGCAAAGTGGTAAAAGTGGCAGTGTAATCTTGGGAACCTGAATTCAACCATAGTTACTTGAGAGTACCTTTATGACCATTCCTGAGGAAAGGCAATAAAGTAGTGATTTCCCTGAAAGTGCTTCCAAAGAAATTAAATAGGCACACGATAGATAAGATGGGGAAATGCTTTCATTGATTGATAACTATTTGAGGCAATTTTACTTATTTTTCCCCACAGGCAGCTATAGACACCAACATTCCTTTTAAAACTCTAACTATTTCTGAGGCTCAGAAATTGGTAGGAGAATGAAATAGACTGGGAGGCTGAAACTTTAAAGGAGAAAAAGAAACCCACCCATCTGACCGAGAGCAAAATGTACATTTATTATCAAAAGCAATTCAGCACAAAACATAACAGCAAACATTAAAATAAAATAGACTCAAATTAAACAAATAGTATAATTTTAAAATAATATAATAAAAAATAAATGTCAGAGCCAACAAAGCTTGAGGGTGAGGGAAGCAAATAACGCTAATAACAAAGTCATTCATTTACCAGGTGGGAGAAGGACGAAAATAAAATTCAAATAAACTTTGCTTTGGGGGAAAAACAAACTGAAAAAAATTATTTCGAAGTATACAAAAATAACTGTAAAAAATCAGAAAAGTAGCATACCACATTAATTCATAGTCAACTTACATCAACAAATTGCCCGCATGTTTTTTGGCATGAAAGAAAAATTTACAAAAGAAAGTTGTGTAAGAATGTTCTTGGACAAGTAGAATTGCCACATTCTTGTAACTTGCTTTTTTTGTTGTCATTTCTTAAAAACTTTTAGCAAAATGTTTAGTTTTTGAAATATAATAATCATTTACGACAAAGGATGATACAGGGAGGCAACAACACATACATCCACACCACATAACATGAAAAGAAAAAAAAATCTGCACTTGAACAAATTTTTACTTTGGGGTTTTGTTTTTTAGTGTCAATTTTGCATTTAAGATATTTCAGATCGCAATGATTAAAAAAAATCTGTACATTTAAATTTGTAATTTGTTTTCAGTTTAAAGAAAAAAACTTTAAAGTTTTTAATGAATTTTTGCATTTTAATTGCTTAGATATATATTTTTTAAACATTTTCTTTTTGTAACATAAGTTTTAGATTTTCATTCATTTAAGGAATGGATGACAGCACATAAATTTTAACAATGCTAAAGAAAGGAGGAGGGGTTATGGGAAGAAAAGATGCCTAAAGGGGAGGGTCATATCTATGAGTGTACTACACAGGAGATGAAGATGATAGGAGTAAATGTGTAAGTGAGTCGCCATGTCCATGTAAGGGCGGTACGAAGTGATCTAGCTGCATTAGAGCTTCTGGCTGTAAGGAAGGGATGGGCAATATACAAAAACAAATGAGCCTATACATGCCCATCACCAAAAATAAAGAACAGAACTCTAACATTGACAGTCTCACAAACCCTAAGCTGCAACTTCTTCAACATGCAAGTTACCCCCAAAAATCATTACAGTTTCATTAAAGTCTCAAATGATAAAAACAGTTTAACTTTTTTTCCTACTAAAAATAGCAGCAAAAATACATAAAATAATAGTACTAATAATTATGATCAAAAGGTTAAAAACGAAAAACAAGAAAACTAGTCTTAGGCATTCATATTAGAACAACTTCACCGGCAGCCACACAGATCTCCTCCATCTTGAGATCTTGAGGATGGAGAACTTTTAGTAAAGACCAAATGAAGAAAACGTAAAACTAGAGAACCTCAAGTCTTGTGTTTCTGGTTGCTTCAGTTGAGAAGCTACCAGTCAAGCTTGGTGAATGGATTTATTCAATGTCTCCCCCCTCCCCGACTCTACCACATTTTTAAAAGCAATGAATGATCATTCGAATCAGGGGGATGTGAGGATACTGCAGCTGAAGTTGTTCCACATTTGAAGAGGGAATGGGGAAAAATTGCAGAAAACAATTTATAACTTTTTGTTGTTCTCAGATTTTGGACAAAACCAAATCTAAAGATAGATATCTAACAATTGAAAAGAAATACATTGATATATATAGATAGATATAAGAATAATCATAATACAAAAAGCACTTGATTCCCAAACAAGAAGGGAGAAAAGAATGATTTTTTTAAAGAAAAAAATATTCCACACACTTTCAGAGATGAACAACCAGATGCATACATTGAAGAGGAACAGACAGAGCAGTCAAGGGACACTTTCATCTCTTTTGTTTTTCTAGCTCATTGATTCCCCTTTGATGTTGTTGTTTTTGGTGTTACCAAAATAAAAAAAAATGAATATTGACTTTTCTTTAAAAAAATGCTTTTAGATTCACTTAAAAAAACAAACAAAAAAAACCCAAAAAATAAAAGACGTGCAGTCTGGATGTACGTCATAAGTAGACATAGAAAAGAGCAGAAATTGGCTAAGACTGACAGATGGGTTATAGTCTAGTTTCCTTTAATTGTAGGATATTAACCAATGTGATACATGCTTAAAGTAAGTTGCATTTAGGGAAAGTAGAAAAACAGAACAACAAGCTTGGGCTAAAGGGAGGTTAGCAAAGACAAGAACAGTTTGGAGGTGGGAGGGCAGTAGGCAATATACCACTTCATGCCTGTCCAGTAGGGGCAAAGATCATTCCAAGAGTTATGTGTTAACTAGTGGAAGGTATAACAAAGGGGGCATAGAAGTAAGGGTTATAAGAAAGGGAAAGGAATATATACTAGCAAACACACCCACATTTATTCTCTGTTCAGCATTTAGGTACTAAATAAAAAAGTGACACAGAGAAGTTAAAACCAATGATGGTTTCAACTTATTCTTAATCTTTGGTCATACTGGTAGCCAAAGGCTGAGAGATAAGAAAACTTCATGAATACAAGTCTGATAAAGACACAGAATATTCATTTTCAGTGATATGGTCTAAAAGTATTTTCAGTTCAATAAATTTTGAGGTTGATATCAATAAACCTATCATATCTTTCAAAAAAAAAATCAAACCCTACCCACTTAGGTTGTTAGAAATACTTTGAAAAAGTGGCCCAGTTTGCTAGAGCCCTATGTAAGAAGCAGAGATCCAATAGCATGGCAGAACCATGGTCTTGGGGGAACAAAAAAGCAAACTTTGCTTGTATGCACAAATGACATTGAAAAAATTTGAAGGTCAAGGGAATTGTTGGGAATGGCTTGTGCCTCTACTGGAAGAGTCTACTCTATGGACCTCTATACTATGTTTTTTTTTTTTGAAAGTATACTGAGAGTAACTGGTTTAACCAAGGACTGGGAAACCTGGGTAGGCAAACCACAAAGGCAAGACACTCAAGAGGATCTGGTTCTCAGAGCCAATTCAACCAGCTCCTCAGGACAATTTGGGATGACTGACAGAAAGAACAAATTGGGCAGATAATTCAGAACTGCAGCCCCTTCTGAGATTTTCCTCTCCTATTAAATTCATCTTTGAATCTTGAAACAATTGTGTCCCCATGGGTCAGTCCATACCAAGATTTTAGTCTCTGGTTTAACAATGTTAATCACTACTATGGGAATTCCACAAAGGGCTGTTTTTGTAAAAAGAAAAATAAATATAAAACCCTTGTTTCTTTGAGATATTTTTATTGCTTCATTTTTGTCATTTTTAGATATTTTATATTGTATGAGATATATTTGCTCATTATCCTAAAACCTTAAATGTTTCTATACAAAATTTAATGAATATATTCTGTAGCATGTTTTTTTCCCCAGTACATTAATTGAAAGTCTTTGGTTATGGTCACATCACAATAAGCACTCAGAAAAAATGGATTAAATATCAAATATGATGAGTCAGATCTCATTTGGTATGTTAGCTGCACCCAGAGAACTACTTGTTAGGAAGTTGTATCAACTATTAGATCCCAGAGGGTTCAATATAATAACTTACTTATTTTAAAAGCACCAAATTTGCAACCAGAACACAACTTAAATTCAAGGAAAGTTGGAATCAATAAGTTTTCATCATTACATTGATACTTTTAAGTAAAAATATTACGATTTTTGTACTCAGGGAAGCAGAGCCCAATAACATCAATCTAAAAGACTTGAACATTTTAGACACAGCATGAATTTATTACTATGTGCTCCTAATCTTAGTAGATTTCTAAAATCCATAAACATAGTATTCTTTTTATTTCTGACCTAAGGCACCACCATCCTAACTTTTAGTTGCATCTACCTGATTCATCTAAACTTCCCAGCATCACAGTTTCTCAGAGCTGAGAAAAATTCTTCCTTGGCCATTCACAATGGTTCATTACCAACCTCTTTTATGGTAGCTACCTCTATTTAGGATGATGGGAGGGAAGTGGAAATAATATGTGTATATATATGCATATATATATATATATATATAGGTGATTATAAATAATTCTCCAAAGTTTCCCATAAAACCAATGCATTATATTACATCATGGAAATTAAGATATTAGAAATGGAAAAATGCCTATGAAGCACTGGAACTTCCTTTCCTAACATTATTCTAGTATTTCAGATATCATGGTCTGAT
Organism: Monodelphis domestica; assembly: GCF_027887165.1. NCBI lineage: Eukaryota > Metazoa > Chordata > Mammalia > Didelphimorphia > Didelphidae > Monodelphis > Monodelphis domestica. The sequence continues at coordinate 249,340,061 of NC_077227.1, forward strand.
GTTAGCAGTTAGTGTATCATCTTAGGGTTTTTTTTCAAGGTGTAAGACAGAAGCTTAGACTCTCTCAAAGGCAATAAAGAAAATATTTCAGTTATAGTGGAAGAATTTTAGTTCTAAAGACCTTTACAAAACAAGGGTGTAGAAGTGGAGATCATCAGATGGCTTGCATAGAATGCATTTTGTAAACCTTACATTGCTATATTATTAAATGAATTGCCAATAAGAACTATCCATAAGAATTATAAAAAAAGAAGTTTCTCAATCTAAAATAAATGCTTAATTATTAAATTCCTGAACACTTGATCTTAAACACAGTGGCTATCATCCACTGTGCAATGAATGGTGATTATGTAGAGCTTTGTTGGTTAATTATGAAGTTATGTCACAGCTTGGCTAGGGCTCCTAACTTCTATTATCTGTTATGATAGTATTATTTCAAATGAAAACAAAAGAATGGGACAGTTTCTTACTTCTTTAAGGTTTGAGACAAAGGATTTTAAGGCTTTAGGTTTTTCAGTCAGTCCTGTAGACTTTTGGTATTTGGCTGTTCAAAGAAATCATAGATAAGTGAGGCAATGGCAATGAAGAAAGATCAGGTTTTAAAAGTAGAATGTTTGGAGTTTGAGTTTTGCCTTTGAAATAAATTGCCTATGTGACCCTTGAAAAGTTACCCAAACTCCCTAAGGAGTTCTTCTAGGCAATTCCCTAAGACTTAAATTTCAATGGTGAAATTTGAAACAATGGCTCCCATTGTTTGTTGTCTTCTCTTACCTAGGAGTTCCCTATACCAAGGAAATCACAGGTCTAGTTCCTGTCCCAAAGATGTAGGCAAAGAGATGTTAGATAAATATATAGCTATATGTCAAGGAGAAATTGACTGAATATAATACAAAGCAAAGTAATTCTTTAGAGAGATATCTGTGAAATTTTGCCAAGAAACATTATAAAGACATTTTCTGCACCTATCATGAAAGACAAAATATTTCATTTAATTCACTGGAAATCACTTTTACATACTAGGAGACGGTAGGATACACAGTGCATTGGAAAGGTAATGGGGACGGGAGTCCCAGATTTTAAATATTACTCTTCCAATAATAAAAATTTTAACATTGACTAGTCACATAACTTTTCTACAGCTTATTTTGCTTCTCTGCAAATTGGTTGGAACAGATAATTTTTCAAATCCACAGATATAGCCCATATTCTTCATTTTAAAAATAATAAAACTGAGGAAGAGGTGAAAGGTCTTGAAATATATTATATGCTAATAAGTAGAGGAAGAATCCTCTGAGCTCCAAATCTAGATTACTTTATTTTTTCCATTTTAGAATCAATACTGTGTATTGGTTCCAAGGCAAAAGAGTGGTGAGGAACAGGCAAGTGGGGGTTTAGTGCCCAGAGTTACACAGTTAGAAAGTATCTGAGGTCACATTTGAACCCAGGACCTCCCAACTCGAGGCCTGGCTCTCAATCCACTGAGCATCCTAGGGTACTTTCTACATTATATCAAGCTTTGAAATTCTACATTTTTTTTAACTTACTGCTTAATTAATGCTTAGAAATTAGTATATAACCTTTTCTTTTTTATGTACATGTTTATTAATTGATAGAAACTTATTAGTCAGTCAAATTTCATCCACTTGCAGATGGTCAGACCCAACTGCACATGGCCAAACCAACAGTGCCAAAATAGAAAACCATTTAGGATCATTCAGAGTTATTAGGTTCTCTATTAACTCTGATTTAAAATTAACAAAATGAACTACTTTCCCAGGATGAAAATGAATGTAGCTGCCTCTTCCTTTCAAAAATGAATAAAACAGAGTTCATAAAGCTTAAATATTCTACTTTTGAGAGAGGTCATTGTTAGCTTTACTCATAACTGAACATTTGTAATAAAATAATACTAAAATTTAATATTTTTAGTTCCATAGTTTTTTATATTTATAGATTGTTTTCAAGTTTGCAAAGGACTATATATATAAATATATGCACACACATATGACCTTTCCCCTTCCTCACAGTGAGGTCATTAGGTGTTTTCCTTTCTTTAAATATAAAGCTTTCTGTTCTTGATTTCTTTTCCCCTCCTTTTTAGTACTCTGTTCTAAAAGGATGATGGTCCTCTAAGTTCTGCTCAGCAATTCTCATGCAAACTGGACCTTCTCATCCACAGCTGGCTTAAAAGACCTCCTGAATTCCAATCTGAAGGGTTTACCCTCTTACAAACTGTGCCTGTAATGCTTTTTTACTGACTCAGTCTTTTATTAACCCTGTAATCTTAAGACAAAATAACCAGGGACTTCAGGCTTCACATTTACAGCCTTGCTTACTGTCTTTAAAAGGCAGAAAGAATTTGTCAGGGAAATTAAAAGGGGTGAAGGGAGCACTGGTGGGAGAGGATGAAGGACCAGTACTAAATATGTGCTCAGCTGTCTTGGAATCATTTGGCAATGCTTGTGACTGAAGGCTTAATGGAGACTTTTTTTTTTGTCTGATCTGGTGAGAAAGCACTTTATGATCATGTTTATGGAATTTTTAAATTATGCAAGAAGGTTTATTTTCCCTTTTTCCCCTCTCTCCCAAGTGAAACGTGATCATCTGTGTCAGTATGACTAGAACTCAGTTCATCTAATATTTTTTTTTTCTGGGAAACATTCCAAAATTGTCCATTTTCCCCTCTGCATGTTTTAAGTGCTATCAGCTGTAAAAAATCAAGAAGGGGAAAGAGATGACAGAGTTCAATAACAATTTTAATTTTTTTTTAAAAAAAGCCATTACACCTTGACGAATACTCTCCCTATTCACAAAAGCCAGCTGCATTTGCAGGAAAACACAGCTTTCAGAAAAGAAACACTAGCATCCTCAATTCCATCTTAATGAGAACCTGGACTATGAGGTAAGTTTGCTGATGGTTTGTCCTTATCTCTGGAAAAGCCTAACCAAAGATGACTTGAATTAGACTGTTTCTTAACTAGCCACTAAGCTGCAAAATTGTCTAAGAAATTACAATTTACCTATGGGAACAAAGCATCACATTTTATATTATTGAGATGTTCTCAGAGAAAGTTGCCATTTTCTTCTTCTTGTGAGACTTGAGTGATTTCACAGCCATGGAAATGGAAAAGACGCCCTCTAAGTTGTACTGCTGGATTGGTGTAAATGGAGCATTTGAGATGAAAGAATGAGTTCAAACAGATGGCAAATTATTATTATATTTTCTACAAAAGTGGGGTCAATGCAGCAACCATTTTTGATTCTCCTGATGCAAAAACTCTTCCCCGAGAGCCTATAAATGGTAGCTGTACATAATTTAGTAGGTATTAGAGAATTGCCTGAGATTACATAATTTGGCCAGCATGAAGCAAATAATATCAAAGTGAAATTTGAACATAAGAATTCCTGTCTTCAACCCTAAGTCACTCTAAGTCTAAGTTCAAGAGTAAGAATCTAACTTGGAATCAAAGGACCTGGTTTTGAATCCTTGCTTGGTCCCTTATTGTATGATCTTTAAGTAAGACACTTCCCAGCTTTGGGTCGTAGTTTTCTCATTTCTAAATGGGTGTCCTAGAATACCTATCTGTTTCCTTACAGCTTTAAATTATTTAATAATAGAATAAAAAAATGGCTCATCTGGAAAAAAACTCAAAAATGTCAACAACAATAAGAAGAATAGCATTTACAAAGTGTTTTAAGGTTTGCAAAGCATTGTGTATATATCTTATTTCACTGGATCTTCACAACTACTGTTGAGGTGGGTGTTACTATTATTCTTATTTTGTAAATAAGGAAACTAAAGCTTTGAGACTTTAAGTGACTTGCCCAGAGTCAAACAGTTAATAAAATCTGAGTTAAGATTTAAATTAGAGGCAGCTAGGTAGAGTGCCTAGAGTCAAGAAGACCTGAGTTTAAATCTAGACTGACACTTACTAGCTATATGACCCTGGGCAAGTTACCCAAGCTTGTTTATCTGTTTAGTCATCTATAAAATGAACTGGAGGAAGGAAATGGCAGACCACTCCAAGAAAACCCCAAATGGAGTCACAGAGTAGGGCATTATTGAAAATGATTAAACAACAAAAGATTTAAATTCAGGTTTTCCTGACTTCAAGTCATCACTCTTATCTACAGTGCCACCTAGCTGAAGAATACACAAGTAATTAGATCAATTAGATTTTTTTCTTCATTCTGTTTTGTGGAAAAATAGGAAAGTGGCACAATATATTATGTCAACACTTTGAGGAGCTGGAGAGAAAACTGCCAAGGAAAACAACTCATTAAAATTTAAATTTGGTAACCTAGACCTAAGTTAATGCTGTGTAATAGAACCTAATGTTCAGCTAAGTAATTCTGCATCTTCAATCAAAGAATGACAAAAGTATTATAATTTTAAGCTGGAAGGATTTTAGCAATCATTTAATCCTATCCCTGCAGTTCAGAAGAGGGACCAAAAAACCAGAGACTAAATAACTTTCTCTAGGTCACAGGAATAATAACTAGCAGGACCTCAGATTCAAACTCTAGTCTTTTGAATCCAAATTCGATATTCTTTCTACTACCATATTGTGTGCAAAGAGTTCTACATGGTAAGATGTGAAAATAACCTAACATTACATTTAGAAAAGTTTTCAATAGAGTGGAAGGATAAATGATTCTTTAGATAAATTCTGAGTTTTCCAGAAAAAGTAATACAGATCCCTTACCTTACCCCCATCATGAATATTTCTTTCACTAAAGATTCTAGTGAATTAAGAAAGAAGGAAGAAAGCACAAATGGATAAATGGGGGCTGTTTTCAGTGTTGTCAACAGTGCTTAACTGGTTCATACTTTTCAACAACTAGGCAAAGGGTTTTAGAAGTACTTTACAAATGTACTAGATTCTACATTTTAATGGTTCTTATGGTTTCTTGACAAACTCATATCAATTTTTTCAAATTTCTTTGATAGCATTCTGTGTGTGTGTGTGTGTGTGTGTGTGTTGTATGTGTAGGTCTCTTTTTGTCTCTCTCCTCTCCATACTCTTTGTAGTATACTTTTTTTTTTTAAGAATTTCCTGACTGGAAAAACCTTATCTCATTAGGTAATAAGAGCAATAAGATTTTGTTAATGGGATTTTCCCATTAACAAAGCACAAGGCTACATATAGTACAGCCATCTTTTTTTAGAGAAATTTCCATTCCCCCTCCTCTTTGATGTATGTCTATATATATTCACATGCTTTATTGATTTCTAAAATCCATTTTTTCTCATAAATAGGCAAACCCCATTTTTCCAATTCACAAAAAGGTATCCCTCTCCCTGCCACCACACACACACAGTGGAATGATTCAAGATTTTTAACTTTTTGGACCTTTATGGCAGAATGGTGAAATTCTGACCCTCTGCTCAGAAAAAAAATTTTTAAATGCATAAATTAAATACATAAGATTGCAAAGAAACTAATTGTAGCTATCAAAATATTAAGAAAAATTTCCAGATATCCTATATTTGTGTTCCATGGAAAGCAGGAAATGAATCTCTATATAAGGCATACAAGCTTCAGGATAGTGGAACAAAATGCCACCCAGAAAATACACTAAATCACAGGGTGATAGTATAACAGAGGTAGTATTAGAAGAGAATTTTGAGCTCACCTCTTTTGTTCCCCTCATTTTATAGATGAGAAAACGGAGTCCTAGAAAGTAGAAGTGATTTGCCTAGAGTTTCCTAGGTCGTGGGCAGAACTGGGACTCAAATCTAGATCTTCTAAGTCCTAAGTGTGACCCACATGAAAACAGAAGACTTCCAAGTACAAGGCTCTGCCCAGGGTAAGTAGAATGCCTTTCCTAACCCAACCTCATAATCCTCTTTTATTCATTTTATATGCATACTATATTCTCGCTGTTATATTTGTTTGTGTACATATCGTATCTCCTCCTACTATACTGGAGGGATAGTGCTCTGCTTTATTTGTACCCCCTCCCCCTTAATCCTAGCACAGTACACTGCCCACTCGTTCGCTTCTGTTCAGTTGTCTCTGACCCTTTAATGCCCTGTCTGGGGTTTCCTTGGCAAAGATATTGAAGTGGTCTGCCATTTCCTTTTCCAACTCATTTTACAGAAGAGGAAACTGAGGAAAACAGGGTTCAGTGACTTGTTCAGGGTCACACAACTACTGAGTTACTAAGACTAGATTTGAACTTAGGAGGATGAGTCTTCCTGTCTCCAGGCTTTATCCAATGTGCCATCTACCTGTTTATACTGTATACAGTAAGAGTTAACTATTCTCACATTAATGAATGAATCAGAGATGTACAGTGAGATAGCAAGGAAGAAGCACTAGACCAGTCAGCATCGCAGGAGGGCAGGCTTATGACATTTAGCTTTTTTCCTCCATAGAGGATCTCCGATGCCACCAGAGTGGGATAGGACATAGGCTGCTGTTAGTCAGCATCTGTTCTCTATTGCAGCTTCTAGAAATAGCAGTGACAGCCAGGTATCTAGAGGTGGCAGCTGGAGGCCAGCGCACAGAGGAAAGGAGGAAGTACTATGGGCATAATCTGTTGTAGCTTGTAAAACTGGGTAATAGAGACAAATCAAGGTAGAAAGATGCCACCCTCAGGAATAACCCACAGCAGAGAATGGTCCTATATTTTAGCCTGGAAGCAATCTTCATTTTAAAGAGGTTTCTAGTAACCCACAAACTGCACAGACTAATTTATGTGTTCAATATGCAGGAATCCAAAATCAAGGATTTAACTCAATGTGGGCCTATGATAAAGCAAATAAAGAAACAAAAAAATTCTTTGATATCTAATATTTTCAGTGACTGATAAACATGGGGGGGGGGGATCATCAAGGTTAAAAATGCAGCATTTGCATTTGGTGTACTTATTTAAAAAAAAAACTTTAAGGAGACGTATATATCAAGTCAAATCAACTATTATTTAATTAGTTCTTACTTTGAACCATGTTCTGAGTAGTCCAAGGTTTTCTTAGATTGCCAAGGGGGTCCACTACACACACACACACACACACACACACACACACACACACACACACACACACAATATTAAGAATTCTGGCTTTAAGGTTTATCCCTTCACGTGACAGATTAGAAATTAGGAACCCAAAGGACCCATGACCTCAGACACCAAATCTATTGCCCTTGCCACGATCCCACTCAATATCTTCAGGATACCTCTGCCCCTAAGAGTCTATGAATTTAAGCTCTATTTCTAATGTAATTAAAAACAGTATAACTCTCTCCCTCACAGACCTTAAGATCATAGGAAGATTTGGGTCCAAGAACTGTACTGATCTATCTTGGCTATGAGAAGCTGTGTAAATGATTTAACCTCATGATGTTCTAGGCAACTCTTTAAAAAATACAAATTTTGAAGGAGGAATAAACTTGCTTGTTGGAATTTCCTCATTTGGGAGTTCCAAACCAATGAAAATTTTGTTCCAGTCTCTATTCCAGGGGTCCACATTTGGGTTTCAGCAGGGGAGGGGGGTTAGTATTTTCTTTAATTATTTAAAATGTTTTCTGAGCAGAGGATCCATCGACTTTATCAGACTGCCCAGGAGATCATGGAAAACAAAATAAAACAAAACAAAATAAAACAAGGTTGATGACACTAGCTTCTATCCTCTATCTTTCCATCAGCAGCCTGAAGAACTGTGGCTCTAATTAAATTGACCCCACACTCCTTATGCCAAGTCAGAAGCGTACATTGGGGACCTAGAAGTGCCCAGGTCATTGCCCACTGACAAGACAACTGCTCTATCCTCAGTATACATAAACATGTATTACTTTATATCTTTCTGTCCGTAAGATGAAAAAGCTGCAGAACAATTCTCTGAATTGACCGACTCCCCATCAATTTCCAGTGAGTACCACTGAACACGTGTATAGAGCAAGGTTTTGCAAAGCGGAATCATTGGTTTATCCCATGTGAAAACTCTATTGCTGACAGGATAGCTCTGCAGAGTTCAGAGAAAAGCAGTCATTGAACTATGAAATAGCACCTTTCAACAGAGGGAGGGAGAGCTAACAGAGAGGCTGAGAGCTTGGCATTTTTTTTTCCAGTTGCTGTGTGATTAAGGAAAGCTTTTAAATCCAGTAGGTTCAGCCTTTGGTGGAAAGTGTTAGGCACTACTGGTTTTTATTGATTCAAAGAACTCTACCCATTCTCTCTTCTTCAGTGTGCTAATGTTTGGATATACAAAGCTCTCCAGAGACCTGGAGCCAATTTGTACAGAGGCTTCATGGCAACAGTTACCCATCTGTACTTTGAAGCTACGGGTAGCTCTTCCCCTGCTGGATGACTCTTCCAAACAGTGGCAAAATATAATGAAACTGCTTAAAGGCCAAACAGGCACAGCCCTGAAGCACAACAGGTAGCTTTATGTCATAGAGTCTTATGTCATCCATGGCCTCAAACAGAGTGTTTGGAGCTCAGCCATGAGCAAAGCATGATATTTCTAGTGTTACATTTTTTATGGTGGGGGAGATTGATTTATCAACCTATTTACCTGCCTTTCCATCCACCAGCCCATCAATCTAGCTGTCTGTCTCTATTGTTAAGCATTAGTTGTTATTTGGCAAGAATCAACAAAGGAAAACCTCAAGGTCCAGCTCTTCAGAAGCGCTAGAGAGAACTGGGAACTGCCAAGAAACCAACTGGGAAGGCCTCCTGTGTTATTCGCTAGCAGATCAGACTATAAAAACGATGGAGCTTCTTTCCTTTGCCATATGGGCTTTTCCCAGAACAACTGCTCTTTTAGGGAATACTAAAAACAACTACTTCAACCCAAGATCTCCCAGAAAATTTCATGAGTAGACATTCAGAGAGAATGGAGAGCAAATGGCATATCAGATGAATTTTTACAAGAACTCTGACATTTCTCAGCATTTCATTAGAAGATAAAATGTGAGGAGAAAGCCAAATAATCTATTTGCCCCTTTAAGTGGAACTACAGTTAATACAGATTGATAGGAGGATTTAGCTAGTATTTCTATTATCTTTTAATGTCCAGAAGCAGAAGTGTGGTATAGTGAAAATAATTGGAGGGTCTGAGTTATAAATCCAGATCTGCAACCAAATTGGTGTTTGATTATGGTTAATTCTGGATAACAATTGATTATGGTCTTATTTTCTTCATCTGTAAAGTGAGGGAGTTTGATTAGGTGGCCCTGACATTCACTACAATGTGAGTGTGCAAAGGTCAAAGGAATCAAGGCATTTAGACCTTTGCCCAGTCTCCCTATAGGATAATGGAACTAAAGCTGGAAAGGAATTCACAGGTCACCTATTCCAAACTCCTCATTTTACAGATGAAGAAACTGAGGCTTGTGAAAGTTAAGTGACTTGTCCAAGGTCACCCTTGTAGTCTATGGAAGAGCTAGGATTTGATCCTGGGATCTTTTGAAACTAGAGATAGTACTCATTAAAATATAATAATACCTCCCTTATATGAAGGAAGTAGCAATACAAGGTAGTTTAGTATCTGAAGAACAACTTCTAATCAATTGCCTCTTTGATGTTATGATGCTTTTCTTTTTCTTTTGTTGAACCTCCCTTTAGATCATCATCAAAGCACATTTACTGAGCACCTGCTACGTGTTGAGTTAGGATTTCATTTTGAAATTCTGACTCTAATTTTGCAAGAAATCCCATACTATTTTTCTTGGGAGGAGAAATACAAACTTTAAGACTATAACCAGATTTTAATTTCAGTAATTATATTTTCCCTTCCCTGACATTTTGTAATTTGGGGCTTAAATTATATCATCCTGAGACAAAGTTATTAAATACTAGGGGTATTTTTATAATATTCATTGGGAATATAGGCTTTGGCTCAAAGTGTTAAAGGCTCAGATAATGATCAACCCATGCATATCACTGCTCCAAGTCCCTTGGATGATTTCTGAGTGTTTCTTCTTTCTGGAGACTATGGGACTCAAGAGTTTACCATTTCAGATTCCCCATCATTTGGAGGCTGTTGTCATCATAGTCCTTTAACATGCTGAGATTGCCCCATGGGGAGTTAGCACTAGGATTCAGCACATCAGTCCTCTCTAGACTTCTATCAGCCCAAGCACCCACTTAAAAAGTTGAAACATACTTCAGGGATCCATCCCTGGAGACACCCTCATTCAAACTCAGAACCAAATCACACTCTCATTTATGATCCCAAGTGCCACACTTCTCTCTCTTTCTGTTCACACATTCTAAGTGTCATTGTCTAATAGTCTCAGAAATTACTTCACCAAGACACCAGTCTAGGACCGTATAATGATGAAACACAATCATATGGAGGAGTTCCCAGGGGCAAAACTTGCAAGCCTGTTCTTCCTAACTCAAGAATTCAATCAATAATCAGGAAATATCCTGAATACTCCTTCAAAACCCAGGGGACAAGAAGTGAGAAAAAATAGAATCTGTTTCTCCCCTCAATAAAAGGGAAAGATGTCAACAAGGAGAGCTATGAGGATGGAGGAATACTTCAGAGATAGTAGTGAATAGAGTGCTGGGAGCCTGGATTCAGGAAGACCAGAGTTCAAATCTAGCCTCAGAAACTTATTAGCTGTATTACCCTAGGCAAGTAATTTAATACCTGTCGGCCTCACTTTTCTAAACTGTAAAATGGGGATCATAGTCTTTACCTCATGGGGTAGTTGTAAGGATAAAATGAGAAAATATAAAGCACTAATCAACAATCTCTTAATAAATGCTTATTTCCTCCATTCTCTTCATGAACAAATTTGTGGAAAGGGGAATGAATTTGAAACACAGTCACTAGTATATTTTGACTGAAAGGAATAGCCTATGAATTGAATATCCCCAGAATCATAGAACTATGCATCTATATTAATAGTAATAGATATAGATGTGTCTATCTAATTCCTTTAAAAGTTGTAAGATGGCTTAGAGATGATCTAATCCCCTCATTTTTAATTTAAATTTTAAATAAAATAAAATAAAATAATTAATTTTTAAAAAGATAATGACCAACTCTTACAATGTTAAGTCACAGAATCAAAGAAATCAGTAGGGAACACAGCCAGAATTCAACCTCCTACCCCCATTTGCTGCCTCTAGCTGCAGGGTTATCTGCTACCTGATCCTTATCCCAGAATTTTTGCAGACTACTTGACTGTTCACATAGTTTAGATAAGATGGAAGTTACCAGCTCTAGGTGACCTCATGAATAGCATGCTAGGTCTGGAGTCTGAAGATCTGAATTCAAATTCTAACTCAAATTATCTGTGTTTTGGGGCTGATAACCTATCCTTTAGCAGCCCCCATTACCTCATTTGTAAAATCCAGATTATAACCTACCTCCTCCCATGGTTACTATAAGAACCAAATGAGATAACACATGTAAAACACTTGGAAAGGTTAAAAATATATAAATTTTAGCTACCATTATTATTTTTTTGGTGAGATGGGGATTCCCTGGACATTACTATTGGCCCTGCTTCAATACACTTAAGATTTCTTCTTCCTATTACCCTTGGACCTACTTTTGTAGGCCAAGGACCTCAAGGCCTTATCATCTAATTTTCTGCTGCCCTTCTAAGATTTCTGAGCTCCATCAGCCCTATTGTCAAATTTTCCTATATGTTTTTTCTCTCCCAATTAGAATGTGAGTTCCCTAGCACCAGGTTCTGCCTAGTTTTGTTTTGTCTATTCTAGTGCTTCAGCACAATACTTGGCACATACTGAGTACTTAATGAATTTTTTTTTTGTTCATTCATTCAAGATAGATTAGTGCCAGGGTAAGGAAGACCCTGTATGTCAGATTATAGAATTTTTATTTTGTTTAATAAGCAATGGGAAAGGCTTTAAACAGGGAGTGGTATAGACAGAGTTTTTTTTTTTTTAATTTGGGTTGTTTAATCTGGCAGCAACACGAAGGAAAGCTAGCAAAAAGGTAGCCAATGGTGGGGAGCCCAAAAGCCCAGAGGAGATGTAAGAAGAGCCTCTTATTAGAATGTTGTGATATCAACATTCTCTTATAAATTTATCACAAGGGGGCACCAATGTGCTAATGGCTCTCCTCAATTTCTCTGGACTTACTGAGGGCAGTGTTTAGTCATTTTCAGTTGTGTCTGACTCTTTGGGATCCCATTTGGGGTTGTCTTGGCGAGGCTCCTGGAGTGGTTTGCCAATTTCCTTCTCTGGTTTATTTTAGGGATTAAGAAACTGAGGTAAACTGAGGGTTAAGAGACTTGCCCCAAGTCACCCAGATTTTAACTCAGAAAGGTGAATCTTCTTTACTGGGGGCCTGGCATTCTATCCACTGTACCACCTAGCACCCATCTGAAAATGGGCCCATCCTAGATAATGCTTCAGCTCAGGGAACCTCTAGCCATATCAAGGTGTACCAAATTTCTATAATTCCTAAATGGTGGTTTCACCACTATGCTTAAAAGAAATAAAGTTATAGGATTAGTCATAGTTAGAGAAATTTACAAATATGGTTCCGATGGCCTCTAAATCTGACTTTATTTACTGGAAACCAGCAAACAATTGAACTCAGGTATACAAAGAAAGTCCTTGAGGGGCGGGGATGTAATTAGCTGGCATGCAGGGCAAGTCTTCATCTCTCCTTTTCCTAAAAACTGACCCATTGACACATTTATCTTCATAAACCTTTCTTAGTCATATGGTTAATCTAAAATAATAGAACCAACTGCAGATGGTTAATTTTCATTACTAGTCTAAATAGGCATGAAAATTCATTCACAGAGGTCACCTAGTACAATCTTCTTCTTTTACAAAAGAAGTAACTGAAGCCTAGAGAAGTTAATTGATTTGTTCAATGTTACATAGCCAGAAGTATCCATGGGAGTCAATTCATAGATGACATCTACACCAATCTCCTTATTTTACAGAAGTGGACATCGAAGCCCAGGGAAGTTAACTAAGATGCCCAACATCACGCAGGTTCAGGGGTATAAAAGCTACAATTTGAACCCAAATCTTCTGACTCAAAAGCCAGAACTCTTTCCCATGTACAGTTTTTCTGGTTGGTCCACTACTGGTCCTCCTTATATTTATCACCATTATTTGTTGTTGTCTGAGTCAATATAGGAGGCTATTATTGCCTGTTCAGTTTTAAAACTATTTTTTGTGAAAATAAAATACACTTTATTTTAATATCATGCAGGCAGATAGGACTCTGCCTGATATTTATCAATACTAGTGGAATGAATATGAACTCGGGTGCAAATTTTATAGAGCTGGATTTAATTAATGTGAAGCAAACAACTTATCATTTCAGCTTCGATTCTATTAGGAAAGATATGCGGTGGCTGTATTCTAATAGACAAGTCCATTAGTAGCATAGACTGTAATTTCCTTTATCTATATACCAGGCACTGAATTGTCAGTTTCTTCTAAAACAATAATTTTCTCTACTGTTTCTGTAGACTAATTTCCTAAGCCTAAAATTAAATAGGAAAATATTTTAAATATAAAAGGTATTCATGGAATATTATTGAATATAGCACATGGATTTAAACTGGAACTGAAGACCTGAAATCCTTCCAGATTTTGGTACCCTTCCCAGTTGCAAGTCCAATGTCCTTTCATATATAATTAAACAGTAAAACTGCATACTTTAATGCATTCTTCAGGACAAGACGTAGAAGCATCTTTTCAGGACTAGACTTTTGGGTCAGGCATAGTTACAACCTTACTAATTAAAGAAAACAGCAATACAGAGAGACAGGAACCTCTAGAGATATCAGTCCCTCTCTGGTGTAATCTATGGGGGTGTAATCAAGGGCATGCAGAACTCAGACCTAGGGAGCAGTAAAAAGAATAGGAAATGGGAAGGTAGGTTTTCCACTTATTCTCAGTCCTTTAGCCAAAAACTAATCTTAAACAGTCATTTAGGTGTTTAATGCAATCTGGCTACCATTGGCAGCTTTCCAAGGCCTTCTGTTAGCTGCTACTATGGAATTTTGCCAGTAGTCAAATTATCTGTTTTTAGTCTCTAGTGGGTAACAAGTACACAGGAAAAGTCTTTATCTTATCTCTTTCTGAAACTGATCCATCTACACATTTACTCCCATGAATATCCTCATCTTCCAGCACCACTAGCTCAATTTGGAAAGCCATGTTCTTTACAATAAACACACACACACACACACACACACACACACACACAACCAAGATAGCTGACATCTCAGTGTCATAGAAAACTTGGCTTTTTCATGAATTGCTAAGGAATAGAACTGAAAACTTTGAGGGTATTTAGCAGGCTGTCTACCCTAAATAATACAAAGATTTATTGCCCAGTATATACCCATCGAGCACATTAATAGGAAATTGCTGAAATAAGGTCATCATAGGATCCTTAAGAGACATAGAAGAACATTCATAAGTTCATAGATTTCAGCTAGGAGGGACACCCAGACCAATCAATCCTCTCTTCTTATAGATAAGGAAACTGAGGGCTCAGCAAGGTTAAATCACCTTCCCTGGGTTTTTGACCCCTAAGTTCTTTGACTCCAAATCTATAGTACATTTTGACAGTACTTTCTAGGTACAAGTCTAATAGCTAATACTATGTGACATCCCTCCCAGAAAACAAAATAAACAAACAAAAAGCTAACATGCAAACAATTAAATAACTTCTGATGTTTATAATATTATTCAAGGAAAATTAAAATATTCTGATAAAATATTTTGGTTGCTTTATACTTCAAAAAATATTCAAAAATATTAATTATTCTCACTTTGGAGAAGTTTTTAATAAGTCAAAAACCATTTGTTAAGCTCTTATATATGTGGCAGGCATAGTACAAAGTTCTAGAGACACAAAGACGTTTAAGGAAGTCCCAGTTCAATGGGGAAACAACATGCAAATCTCAATATACAAAAAAGACAGGATAAATTGGAAAAAATCATAGGGAGAAGGCCCTGATATTGTTAAAATTCTCTCTCAATATTTCAAATCCCTAATCAATGCCCATTATACCTTAAATTTGCATTTTAGCTATTTAAGTATATATCTCATCCTCCCTGATAAACAGGAAAACTTCTTGAGGACACCAAATATATACACAAATATGAACTATACTTTCCAATACTTGGTAGAGAAGTGGTCAATCTTTTTACAGATTAAAAAAAATCTGTAAAAAAACCCTTTCCTTCTGTCTTAGAGATTCTAAGGCAGAAGATCAGTAAGGGCTAGGCAGTGGGGGTTAAGTGATTTGCCCAGGATTATACAAATAGGATGTGTCTGAGGCCAGATTTGAACCCAGGATCTCCCATCTCTGGGCCTGGTTGCCACTATAGATTATTTTATAAAGTAAACACTTTTCTAGAATAGGCTGTGTCTTCATAGATGCAAGACTAAGTGTTAGGGAGACTGTAGGATCTTATTATCTTTACTTTGTATTGGAGAAAAAAGTATCTTTGACTCAATAGAGGAAAAAATTTAGGCAAATTATCCTCTAACAATAAAAGGTCCTTAATAAGTGATTTTTGAATGAAACCTGAATATTTTCTCATTTTTCCTTTCTATGGACTTCCTTGATGATTTCCATCCATTTCAAGAATTGTCTACCTTTCTTAAGTCCTTGGGTAGCCTAGGGTAGATGAAAAAACATTTGATTTTGAAATCAATAGAACTTGGTTCAAAACTTGACTTCACCCTAACTGTATGGCTTGGGGAAGGCAGAGAGCTAAATCTCAGGGAAGTGCAGTGGAAAAGACACCTGTCTTTAGAATCAGATGATCTAGGTTTGAATCCAGTCTCTACTACTTATGATCTAGCTGACTATAGGCAAATCATTATACATGCCCACGTCTCAGTTATCACATCAAAAAATGAAATTGTATTAAATGAACTTTGAAGTCCTTCTCAAATATAAATCTTATGATCCCACTATGGAAATATCCCTATGCAAGTAAGGAAACACCTTGAATAAACCTTCTCTGCTTAGGTTTCTTTTTCTTTTTCACAGGTACAGCAGCAACCCAGATCTATCCTCCAATTCACAGGTGCAATTACTACTGACACCAACATCTTTGTTTGAGTCTTCATTGAGGGAGGGATTTTGTACCTGGAGCATTTCTTCACAATTACAAATAAACACTTAAAAAAAAGACTGACAAAAATGTCAGAAGAGTTTTCAATATTACACCCGGGTAACTTAAACATATAAAAAAGGGGCTCAAAAATGGGCTCATTCTGTCCTATATAACGCTATTGTCAAGAAAAGGGAAACGAGAGAAAAAGGATGAAGGCACTAAATATAAAAGATGGGTACATACCAAAATATACTTAATTTAGGAAGTTTTTATAGGTAGCTTAAACCTTTTGAGGTATTTTCTCCATTATATGGAAAACTGTCTGAGGGTAAGACATGTTTCATTTTTATTTCTATGTTCCCAGTGCCCAGGATAGCTTGATATAGTGGAAAGAGAGCCTTGTTTGCCTCAGTTCCTGATCTGTAAAATGAGTAGGAAAAGGAAATGTCAAACCCTTCCAGTATCTTTGCCAAGAAAATCTCAAATGCAGTCATGAAGAATTGGACATGACTGAAAGGACCAAACAACAAAAATCTCTCTTCCACTTGAGAGCCCCACTGGAACTAGCTATGCTCCAGGCTTAATATCCCTGGCTCCTTCAACTAATCCTCCTATGACAAGAACTCAAGAACCTCCATTAGTGTAAGATACAGGGGAGGGTTAGATCAAGTACACAAGTGGAAGGGTTAGCCTAGTGAGAGGACTTCATTCTCTGAGACAGGAAAAGATTGATTAATTCATCATTGTTGCTATTCGGTGTTCTGTTTCTACTAAAGAATATAGCAGTGGTTACAGGGCAAAGTTTATTATCCACTCTACTTTCCAATTTTGTCCAAATCAATATCCTTCCTATTCCTACATGATTCTTCCCTCCTCCAGAACCTCCATCAAATCTCTGAAAATAGCAACAATAACGACACATTTAAGGAGAACTTAAAGATTTATAAAACAACTCTCTTCATCTAATGAGCTAAGGAGTGAAGTATCACAATCTCTATATTATAAACGAGGAAACTAAGCCTCAAAAAGGTTCCTTGTCTTGCCCATAGTCATATGTATCTCAAATGTCAGAGTTGGGATTTTAAATTAGATTCTTCTTTGGTAAGCATGGTGCTCTTCTCATTATTTCATTCTCTGGAGAACATGATCATTATGATGTAGATAAAGGAATATAACTCAGCTCCTCCTCACAAGAGACAAGAAATATTGCTTTATGTGAGTGTATAAAAATGAGATAAATGAGGTTTTGAGTCACACTGAGGTTGAGGCAGCTAGGTAGTACAGAGAGAATATAGCAGTGGGACTGGAATCAACCTGTGTTCAAATACATAAAGAAATTTACTAGTGTTGGGACTCTCAGAAAGCTGGCTGCCTAAATTTCTTCAACTGTTAAATGGGGATCATAAGAGCATTTTCCTCCCAGGATTTTTGTGGGATCAAATGAGATAGCATTTGTAAAGTGCTCAAAACTTTTAAATGGGTACTTAATAAGTTTTTGTTCCCATCTCCCTTTTCCCCTTTTAGTTCTGTGTCTGTGGTCCTAAGCTTCCCTGGAAAAAGTAATGACACAGTTTTTCATTCCCAGAGACTGCCTCAGAAAAAAATTGACCCCCAAAATGATCTCATTTTCTAGATGAAGAAATTTGGGTTAGGAATATTAATTGTTTTGTCCAAAATCATATAGACACTGTGTCAGAGGGAAGATCTGAATAAAGATCCTCCAACTCCAGATTTCCTATTTCTATTGTACCCCCAATGTTTCCCTTAAGAACAACATAAAGACCTTTTATCTCCTTTCTACAACGTCAGGAAAGGCAATATTAATTAACTCCCTGGGAAAAGGAAAAGGAACTCCATGACCTGATCCATTACTGGAAAAGGCCATCTAGTTCGACATTCTCATTTTATAGATGAGGATGCTGAGTCCCCCAAATGTTAGGCAACTTAAACAAATCTAATAAAAAGTAGAGTCAGGATTTGAAAAAATGACATCTGAAGAGTAATCTACTATTCTTTTTTTTTTTGTCATATCCCAATACTTCCTCCAGAACATACCTCTTAAAACTTTATCCAAGTTAATTCACGGGGGGTTTGAGATCTCCCAATAAAAGATACCCATCCAAATGTTCTTTTTTTACAAAAATAGACCATATTTCCTTCAGATTCCAAACTTTTCCTTTGTCAGTTAACAAATGGCTTCACAAACTTTGAGCTGAAGTCAGATCCAGGAGGAGAAATGTTTCCTAATGTACTTCATTCATTCTATAATGATGCCACTTCCCTTGGCAAGTCATACCAGAGTGAGCCTCATCGACAGTCATTTGTGTGACAACAATGGCCCTCTCCATCCTTCCATGCCAGGCTATTATGAAAGAAGCAGCCATGATGTCCAACAAATTCTTACAGCATGAATGGACCTCATCACTAGCCTTTCAAATGCTCCAAGTGTGTGTGGGACAGATAAACAAGCCCTGCTTGGAAGAAAATGCCTGAATTTGAAGCTTCCAGGCATATCTCCGTCATTCAGGACATGTTGAGTGAAGCAATGTATTGTAATGAAATACAGTAAGCAGCACTGATGATAGGCACCTTAATAAAAAATTTTTAAAGAAAAGCATTGGACCCAGCAGCCTAGGAAGGCTGAGGTATTTAAATGATGCCATTACCACAACTTTGCTCATTGCACTGAAAAGAAACTTGACAGCAAGCTTTCTCAACAGAGAAAACTTCAGGGGAGACTGCATTTCTTTCACATTCATAAAGATATAAATATATATTATATACATATATACATAAATGCACATATATTAATAAAATATATTCAGCAGTTATAGGAATGTTTCTGTGGTCTGTGTGTCTACATACATACACATATCTATATCTAAGTCTCTCTCTCCATATCTATCTATCTGTCTGTCTATTTATCTATCTGTTTACTCACTACTACATGGTCAGTAAAATAATATTCAATTCAGAGTGCTACCAGGAACCATAACTCCATAAACTATACTCTCCTACTTAACAAATCTAAATGCTAATCAGCAAGAGTCATAACATACAATGGGAAGTGGTGAAAGATTGATTTTTTTTCCAAGTTAGGAGTGAGGTGGGTCACACAGAGCTAGTAACAGAAGAAACCCTGTCAGTCATTATTCTTCACAAGGAAAGCTGCAAGTTTCTACCCTGCCCCAGGCCATGGGATCTTGTTAGCTATCCAAAACACGAAGTAGAAAACTCCTGCCGGGAGAGTAGTCAATCTGGAAATTATTTCCTATTAGTTCTTTTTTTTTCCAGTAAAAATGCATTTCCTTGTAATTTGTAATTATAGATTCTTGAGTCAAAGTGCCTTTTTAAATACTGAGTCAGTCTATCAAGTGCATTAAGTGCAAATACTATTTTTCATAGTTGAGTGGGAAGTCAATAAATCATCTCTGGTATAGTGTCCCTTCTTCAACGTCATTAGTCAATCTGAGAATCACCTTTCAGGGCAGTAAAATACACATTGAACGATTTAATACAAAGAATTGTGTTGGTAAAGAGAGAAAAAGAATTTCCTCTCAGATTTGAAATTAAGTAAATAGAAAGAATACGTCAACATTTGATTTCCTCTTCTCTTGTTCCAGTCCTATCTTCATCAAACTTTCTCAGACTGAACAATTAGGTGATATTTATTTCTTGGAAAAGCTGCTAAAATGACCAAAAGATGATGGTCTATGTACTTTCAAATATCCCTGGCCTAAATAACTCTGGATAATTTTTTTCCTTCTGAACCTCTTCTACATGTACACAGAAAAATAACATAAGTAGTGAAATTATGTCATCTCAATTAAAAAAATCACACTTTGGAAAATAATTTGGCAATTGAGGTTGAAGAAAATATTTTCCCTTATTGATAGGAATTGCTTTATTAGAATAAAAACACCTCACCAAACTAGAAAAAGATCAATGGAAGACACCTTCACAGTGATCAAACTGATTCTTCAAAGAGCTGTAAAATCCCACCAGAGTCTTAAATAGACGCCTGAATAGGAAACAAGACTGTTGTGATCCCCAGCTTTAAGAAACCAAAGGATTTTCATGTATGAAAAGGATTAGATGCATTCTTCTGAGCATCAGAGAATAGAACTAGGACCAAAAAATGATATTTACAGGTGGGCAAAATTTGATCTTACTAATAATCAAGAACTTCCTAATAATCAAGAATCAATAAACAAGAACTTCCTCATAATCAAATAGGTCCCAAAATGGAATGGGCTACCTGATGAGGTAGTTAGCTTCTCCTAACTGGACATATTCATTCTAGATGACCACTTGTCAGTGATGTCATAGAAGAGATATGAGCTTCAAGTAGGGAAGTGATGATGTTGCTGAACCCTCCTAATTCTTTGCCTAAACTCATCATGAGTGAATTCATTTAATACTTAATGTGTTAGTCCTTTTTGGCTAATAGTTCTGTTGGATAGTTATTTCACAACAGGATGCTACCAGATGTGGTTTTCCACCCCCCCCCCCCTTTCTCTTGTATTAATGGATTTCATTTGTCAAGGGGATAATCCTCTTTACAGACACAATGAGATTTTGTGGTATAGTATTTGGAATTCTAGACTTGGATCCAGCAAGATCTGCATTCAAATTATCACCCTCTACTGATTACAGCTGTATAAACAAAAGCATGTTCCTTAACATGAGACTCAGTTACCTAATCTGTATAACTGAAATAATAAAACATCATTAGTCTAGATCTCATGAAACATCCCTTAAAGTACAAGTGTAGCTAAGGATGATCAAAGGCAAAGAGGAGGAGGTCATATTGAATATTAGCTGACGTGAAATTGGTTTCATATTCCCACAAAATAATAGATCAACTCTCCATATGTAATATTGATCACAAAGAAAATTAATTAATAATTTGAAATGTGAAATTTCTGAACAATTACTCCCAGGAATCATTCGAACTACAAAAAGTCCCTGTGGGAGTGATATTGGGCAAAAGTTCAATGGCAAATTTGTAATTCTATATAGAAACTCAGGAGATGAGTGAAGTTGTAAAAAAGGAAGCTGAGAAAACAAGATCTGCTGTTGGCACATGGAATCTCTAGTCTTTCCCTCATGAGGAGGATAACGAGATTTGAAATGCCCAAATATGTTCTACATTTGTTCATACTTCATCAAACTGATAACATCTGTAGTAGCAATGCCTTTAAAAAAAAATAAAAACAAAAACAAACCACTGCTGACATGCACAGGTATTAGTGATGTCTTAAAAAAAAGATGAACACTGGGTATTCTTTGAAGCAATATAAAGAAGTGTGATACCTCTGTAAAATAGGCCTATTTTTAGAAGAGAAAAAATAAGAGAGAAAAATCAATTCTAAACTCAGAAATATAAAGATGTGATGCTTGACAATAGCTGCAATATAACAATTTGATTTGTAACACAACAGATTTGGGCTCACAGGATAGTGAGAAATAGACTGAAGGTTATAAGATATGTAGAAACTTTAGCAAACTAGAAAACAAAATATCTCACTGGACTTTCTCATTTTCTATGTGAAAGGGAGAGGGAGTTTACAACTAAAGCTGATATTTAGAAGTAGCTGTTTTTTAATCTTTGAACCACCCTGTTGTTAGGATAGATGTGCTCCAGGCATCACATTTGCACCATTTGTCTTTACCAGCTGTTTCTAAAAATATATTAGTGATGGGAACCTTTTTTCTCATTCTCCAAAATTGCTTTTGTTGTATGTGATTTTTTTTCCACATGGGAAAGGCGATAGATATGGAAAACAACATCTGCTGAGAAGATCATACAGCTTCAGGGATGGACTGCAGTCATCAGCATCGTGTGAAAAAAAAGATACACCAAATGACAGAAGAGACTGCCTCATTCTTTTGCATTAAAGGTAATCAAATGTTTTAATTCGCTAATACAATCTTTGTAGCATCAGTGACAGATGTTTCCTACATGGAAGAGAGTATCAATTAATCCACAGCTGCCTTAATTTTCTGGACATCCTATCAAGGGAGAGAGGAAAGTGGAAGAGGGAGACAAGGGAGAGGAATGCAAAGTTTTTAATTACTCATTTCAAAAAATATCTCCTCTTCTATTTATTATATCTAACAAGCAGATGTACTAATGAGAGGTGGTCAGGCACTGAGAATGTACATGGCACCCAAAAGCTGGGTTACAGAATCAATCACATTCCCATGTGTTTGCTGAAGGCCACTTCACTTTCCATCTGTGTTCATGGTTTCCAAGTAGAAATTTAAAACTTTTGGTAATGGGTCATTTACAGGAGCACCTCATGCCCAGTGCTGCCATATGGCCACCTGGAAAATTCATGGACCATTTGTTAGTCAGTGGACAGGCGTGACCTTAGGCAACTGTCAAATGTGCAGCTATACAGAACCTTACATATTTATTATCATCATCACTCTTATATTCTTCTATTACCTTTCCTTCACATTTTGGCCTTGATCCAAGCCTAGTAGAAGAAAAGGGCTCACTCCTTTTATGGGTTACTAGCTTAGAAGATCTCTCCATACCTCCCCAAATACCTTTTCACTATTAAAAATAATATTTTAAAATACATAATTGAAAATACCTAAGAGATAATTTCTAGTTAACACATTAAACCCATATCTCCTGGTGTCATTTCTCCCCCATTACGTTAGCTGGCTCTATCTAGCTATCTTCCTTTCAAGTCTTCTCATTTCCACTTCTGCTAGGGAAAACCAAACCAAAACAAAACATTATAGTAGGGCTTGAAAGTAATTGTTGACTAGGTCCACACAAAACTTTATTCATAATTAGGCTTGATTAAATATACTATCAGAGAAAAGTATTGAACAAACCCTTAGGGTTAGAAGGAGAGACTACAAATCCTCATTCAGTAATTGCCATTACAAAATAGATCATATTACTTTTTGGGAATCATATTTTCTTTGTTTCTTTGACATGAAGAAAGCTGTTTTCATATATTTATATAGTAATTCTATTCTCCATGATGATTTCCCTTGTTTTTTTTTTCCACAAAAGCCACTGGCCAAAAATATTAATTTTTTTTTGCTATGCACCATATTCTTTATTTTCAAAATAACATTCCACATTTTCTTTGAATGATTTCAATTATCATTTCAATTTCATTTTTATTTATAAACCCATTCAACCATTCTGATGCCATCCATTTTTTCTTGATATCTTTCCATTTTTGATAATTTTTTATGTATTATATTTTTTACTTTCAATTTTTATTTCCCAGCTGAAATAGAAACAAATAGGAACCAAATCATATTATTTGTTATAACAGCCAAACTTTTGTTTGGAATTAAAATAATTCCAGCTCTTATTAAATTGAACTATATGAGATCAAATGGCTGACTCTGAGAGGTTACTGTGCAGTAAAGGAAAGAAACAGAGATAGAAATTAGGAGACTTTAGTCCTAGTCTAGATCTACTTCTAATAAACTCTCATAATCTTGGATAAGTCACTTAACCTTCTAGAATCTCAAATTCTTCCTTAGTAAACTAAGGGAATTAGAAGTTTCTGTCTCTAAGCTTCTAAAATGAACAGCTCCTGATGTATATGAACTTAGTATCCTCTCTTTTTCTCCTCCACCCCCTTGTCTACACACACACACACACACACACAAATTACATATTTAGCTAAAATTGTACTATTCTGAGTTTGGGAACATGACACCGGTGACCAATTAGAAGTGGGATATGAATTTTGAAGGGATTCTTCTGTCCTAGGCATCATGTTAGTTTGCTTTGATTGAATCATATTCAATTGTAAGAGTAGGGGCTTGATCTGTATTTGAACTGATGATCTTATTCCTTCAGCAATCAAATATATTAATGAATGGAAAAATTGGGTATTTGGCTTTCTTATCCATCCTTAATAATTTTTATTCCTATCACAGCTATAGCAATAGTGACTGAACATTTCTTTCTGGAAAAAAATATTTTCCATATCATTTTTTTCATGGTATCATGCGAAGAATTTTGGACTATCTTTATTCATTTTCTGTCACCAGCTAGCTACGCATATCATCTTTGGTAAAGGGACTTAGACTAAATAATCTCTAAATTCCCTTCCAAAGCTAATAGTCTGGAAAAGTCTGAGCTACAAAGAATGCACTGCTAAGAAGAATTAGGTTTGGGTTGAGACTTCAGATGTGCACATGATAAAGAATGGTTTTCAACATCTATGAAGAACAAAATTAAGTTCATTGTTGTTGTTTTCTATAATGAATGTTACAAAAAGATAAATTTATGAGAAAAAATGATAGAATAGAATTGCCTCAAACTTTAGACGACACGGTGTAGAGCAAGGAGTTTGAAGTCAAAGTTATCCAGAACAAAATCCCACCATTG